>NC_057805.1:456297656-456342758 GCF_018294505.1 Triticum aestivum | reverse complement strand
GCAAGTCTTCCAGGTATGTTGTGGTAGACAACGGTATGGGTGAGAAGACACAGACCAAAATCCCCGTTAGTGTTCTTCGGTATATGCCAATCGTACCAAGACTTCAACGTCTTTTCATGGTCGAAGAGACGGCCAGACAGATGACATGGCACAAAACGGGCAAAAGAACCGAACTAGATGCAGATGGGAATCTGATGATTGTACACACATCGGATGGTGTTGCGTGGAAAAAGTTTGATGAATTACATGGTGACAAAGCGGCAGATCCGAGGCATCCTCGAGTCGGCATCAGCACGGATGGGTTTAGTGTGTTTGGTATGACGGCAGCCCAATACAGTTGTTGGCCCGTATTTGTCTTTCCACTCAATCTCCCCCCGGACAGATTATGCAAAGAAAGAACATTTTCCTGACGTTGATAATTCCAGGGCCCAACTATCCGGGGGAAAATATGAATGTGTACATGCAACCGCTTAAGGACGAATTGCAAGAAGCCTGGGATAATGGGTTCAAGACATACGATGCCTATAGCAAACGGAACTTCATAATGCGTGTCTGGTACATGTACTCGACGCATGACTTGCCGGCGTATGCGCTATTCGTTGGCTGGTGTGTGCATGGAAGGTTCCCGTGCCCCACATGCAAGGGAGCTCTTGAGTTTCGTTGGCTTCAGACCGGTCGCAAGTTTTCTTGCTTCGACATGCATAGACTTCCTGAATCCTCGCCATAAGTTCAGGAAAGACAAGAAGAACTTCATCAGAGGTAGAGTTGTCAAAAACTCTGCACCACCTGCATTGACAGGCCAACAGACCCTGGATCAGTTAAACGCTCTCGAGCCAGATCCAGAGCGTCCAGGTTACTTCAAGGGGTATAATTCTAAGCACGCCTGGACTCACAAAACATGCTTATGGGATCTGCCTTACTTCAAAGACCTCCTTTGCCCACACAACATCGACGTGATGCACACTGAGAAGAATATCGCCGAGGCACTTTTTGGTACATTGTTCGGCATAGATGGGAAGTCAAAGGATAATACTAAGGCTAGAGTCAATCTGGAGGCGCTATGTGATAGGCCGTTACAAAACATGAAAGAACCGAAAGGAAAGCAGAACTGGACGAAGCCAAAGGCATGGTTCAATCTTGGAAGGCCAGCTATGAGGGAAATTATCTTGTGGGTGAAAATGCAGTTGATGTTCCCCGATGGGTATGCAGCGGATCTACAGAGGGGAGCCAGTCTTGATAAATTGAAGATATTTGGTCTCAAGAGTCATGATTGGCACATATGGATTGAGCGGGTAATGCCGGTGATGTTGCATGGCTTCATCCCTGAGGATGAATGGCTAGTACTGGCAGAACTCAGCTATTTCTTCCGTGTTCTTTGTGCGAAAGAACTATCGCCTGGCGTGCTAGAAGAAATGGAAGAGTTGGCGCCGGAGTTGATCTGCAAGTTAGAGAAGATCTTTCCACCGGGCTTCTTTAATCCAATGCAACATTTGATTTTGCATCTCCCGACCGAGGCAAGATTGGGGGGGCCCGTGCAAAATCGTTGGTGCTACCCAACTGAGAGGATGCAGAAGACGCTTCGACAAAAATGTAAAAATAAACGTAGAATTGAAGCATCGATGGCTGAGGCATTCATCATTGAGGAGGCGGCAAACTTCGTGACAGCACACTACGAAGCCAAAAATCGTCATTTGCATAATCCGAAGCCTCGGTACAATGCTGACGACCCTAAAAAGGGTGGATCCAACCTCAGCCTATTCAAAGGGAATCTCGCACCAGCCAGTGTTTCAAATCCAGTATCTTTGGATAACGAACAATGGCGGACCATTTCGTTGTATATCTTCAACAACCTGATAGAAGTGCGGCCGTACATCGAGTAAGTTCTCGGTACATAGTTTCGCAACTTCTATTTCCTTTGAACTGCTCTTATTCCTGGATATTTCATACAGTCGATACGTCGCCTTATTCTCGTATGGAGCGGTGATCCAAAAGGATTCTGTCGAAGAGTATGAGCTTCTCGCAAAGCAAGGAGGCGGCTATCCCGGTTTCATCTCTTGGTTCAAACAAACGGTAATTTCTATTAGACTTGTAGGCTAATTTGTAGGCGGCTATCCCTGTTTCATTCGCTAATTTGTGCGTAATGCAACAATCCTTTCATATTAAACTTGTAGGCTAATTCAGAGTCTATGGACGCAGAATTGAGACAAGTCGCTAATGGTTTTGACTATAAGGTCCGTTCATTTGACAAATACGACATCAACGGGTATCGCTTTCGTACCTATGGCAAAGAGCTATCTATGGCCGACCGAAAGTCTACAAATTGTTGTGTATCTGCTATCGGCGAAGGAGGTACCGAGTATTATGGGAGAGTTGAAGCAATTTATGAACTTCTATTCTATGGTGAAAACCCACCGAATGTCGTAGTCTTCAAATGTTATTGGTTTCAGCCGAAGGAGACTAGAAGGACTCATGAACATATAGGGCTAGTTGAAATCAACCAAAGCACCCATTTAGATGTTCCTGATGTCCATATTATGGCTCAACAGGCGACCCAAGTATTCTATCTACCGTGGGCCTGCCAAACTAATCCAAATCTGAAAGGTTGGGATGTCGTTTATGAAGTGCCGCCACGTGCTAGACTATCTCCCCCAAAGGAAGAGGATTATGAACCTCACATTAACCCAGACACATATGAAGGAGAATTCTTCCAAGAGACACGTCTTTCCAAAAAGCGTTTCAAGAACCGCTATACTTCACCCCAAAACATTGAAGTAGACAGCGACAGTGAATCCGACATCACCCCAGAGGAGGAACAAGAAGAGCCGGAACAAGAAGAGGTTACTGCTGCGGATAACCTGTCATTGCTTGACCGGTTACGTCAAGGTGGCATTGCACATGTTGATGCCACTGAACCCTATGAGCCCGTCATTGATTATAGTGATGATGATGATTATGCATTTATTGATGATACTGATCGAGATTATTAGTAGTGTCAGGTATTAAATTTTGTAATGTTGTACTTGATGATGATACACATAAGTGATACACATATTATTATTCATGTCATTCTTTTTTTTATGTTGTACTAATTTCGTTTACTGTTTGTCATGGCAGGTGTTGAAAGATGGTGGGCGCTGGTCAGGAGCGCGCCAAGGCCCCTTCTTCGTCGGCGCGTGGTCTGAGGTCTTCGATTCCAGACGCACCTCTCCGCCGAGCGTTGCTGGACAGTATGTCCACACCGCCGGGCCCTTCTTCGTCGACCGCGGTGCCCAGCAGGGGACGAGGTAGGAAGAGAGGAGGTGGGGTACGTGGTCGCGGGAGAGGAGGTAGGGTGACTGCTACGGCGCCTTCCTCGCCGCCACCCCCAGCTGTTTCACCCGAGCACGTGACTGCTAGGGTGGACTCGTCCGAGGAGGAGGCTACACGGACTCCGGTCCACGAGCCTCCGGTCCACGGGTCTTGGGCCCACGAGCCTCGGGTCGACTGGCCTTCGGCCCACGAGACCCCGGAGGAGCACACGTCCGGATGGGGTACCTGGCCGGATCAGCCCGAGGAGCCGAGTGGCCATGCTGATGATGGCGGGGAGCCGACTGATCTTGAGGAGGAGGGTGGCACCGTCTACCAGCGTGGTGCTACACGGCTCCCGTCCGTGCCGGCGACTCGCGAGCAGAGGTGGTTGATCTTCCCTGATGGGGAGAGGTACGTAAGTGCATTTAATATTTTTGTACCTTCTGCATTCACGTTTCTTCAAATAACTAATGTGTTGGCCTTGTCATGCTGCAGGGGTTGGGACCACCATCATAGTGTCCGCCGTCCCAACTCCGTCCTTGGAGTTCTTTGCCGGCAAAACTTCCCGGGGTTTGTCACGTTGCCTGGTGAGGGTCGGCTTCCAGAGCTTGGGTTGAGCTGGGAGCACTACGTGGCTGCCCCGGTCCCGCCGGATGTCATTATCGACGGTGTCGTGTGCGACACGAGGGCAGACATGGTGATCAGGACGTTCTGGGTAATTTCTCCTTTACACATTTCAAAATCTTCAACTAGCTAGTTATTAATTGTACTAATCAATATTGTCTCATTTGATTGCAGACATTCTACAGGTGTGAGGAGGGATACGAGGAGGACGCGGCAAATGTTATCCAGAACGTCTGCAAGCGCCTACTCCAGAACTTACGGCACGAGGCTCGGGTGCAGGCTGTTCGAGACTACTACGCCTTGCGTGGTATCAAGAAGACCAAGCCGGCGTGCCGCGATAAGTTCCTGAGTAAGGAGCAGTACATGAAGGTAATTCTTAAGGCCTTCTACTTAAGTTCCTTCATTTAGTAATTCTTAGCCGTAGCGCTCAAGTTTCTATTTGCTAACTTAGGCGCCTCCGAGATGGTGTGCGGATCGGATGGATTGTTGGGAGGTGTTGGTCGATGAGTGGTGCTCAAAAGAATGGCTATCCCTCCACAACGAGGCCAAGGACAAACGTGCCCAAATGGAAGGTGTGCCACACCATCAAGGCAGCTCCAACTTATATCAGTTCGGGCGCAACTGGGTATGTGGTTTGCTTCATGATTCATGCAATTCATTCATCATGCTAGCTTGAGCCCTTTAATTACTAATTTTCATTGTTTCTCTCTTTCAGGCACGCTACAATAAGGCGGATAAGGTGCCAGAGGTGTACGACCTGTATGCCATGGCCCACACTGCCTCTTTCAAGAAAGTCAAGGCTTTCTCTTAGTCTGACCTCGATGATGCAAACAACTTCACCAACATCTCCTCCCACAACAAGCTCGTGAGATATAGAGATGAGGGGAAGGCGAGGAAAGGGGAGGACTTTAACCCGAGCCAGGGTCCCATTGATCCAGAGCTGTTGATGATATCTGGTGGCGGGAGGTCCCATGGCTCCATAGCCATTGGAGATGGACTTATCCGTTGTCCTAGCACTCTCCCGGAGATCAAGGCGTGCCAGTCGAGCTCCGCTCCTGAGATAAGGCCTCGTGAACGGCCAGTGCAACTCGCCATCAAGGTTAGTGATACGTACTCAGTTATCTTTCTCCATTACATTGTGTGCGCTTCCATCAATGATTACAAATGGTCATGTGAGTGGTGTTGCAGGCTGCTATACAGACTGAGAGAGATAGAACGGAGAAACTTCTGGTGGAGGCGGCGGAGAGGCAGCGGGAGATGGAGGAGAGGACGAGAAAGATGATGGAGGAGGAGAGGGCACGGAATGACATGCAGGCAAGGGCCATGTACGAGCTCCTTGTGGTAAGTTTCTTCTGCAGATTACTTGCTAGTCTTAACATTTGAGTCTCATTACTAACTAGTATGACTCTGTTCTGAAAACCAAATGTGCAGTCTGTGTGCGAGAAGTCCGGTCAGCCCGCTCCACCGATGCCAGTGATTGCTCCTGGGAGCACGGTGAGTTTAATTTGAATGGACATTACTTGCTAGTCTTAACATTTGAGTGTCGTAATGCTAACGAGACATTGGAAATGATCTTTGGTGCAGCTTAACTCCAGAAACGCATCGCACGATCCTTCTCCAGGTAGCGGCACTAGCCACCCCGCTCCTACACCTCCCTGATCACGGTAAGTTTCTCTAGTGTTTTGCTTAACAAATGCATAAAGACCTAGACTTAGCTTTATTTCCTCCAATATGCTTTACCATAATGACCTAGAGTTAGCTTCTTTTCCTCCAAAATGACCCATTTTACCTAGGTTAGCTTATAAATGATGCAGTTCATCCAAGTTAGCTCAAAAATGACCCATTTTACCTACGTTAGCTTTAAAATGGCCCATTTCACCTAGGTTAACTCCAAAATGACCCATCTTACCTAGGTTATCTCATAAACGACCCATTTCAACTAATTTAGCTCATAAACGATCCTTTTGACCTAAGTGAGCTAAAAAACGATCCATTTCACCTAAATTAGCTCTTAAATGATCCATTTCACCTAAGTTACCTCAAAAAGATCCATTTCAACTAAATTAGCTCATAAATGATCCATTTCACCTAAGTTAGCTCAAAAACGATCCATTTCAACTAAATTAGCTCAAAAATGATCCATTTCAACAAAGTTAGCTCAAAAACGATCCATTTCAACTAAGTTAGCTCAAAAACGATCCATTTGACCTAAGTGAGCTAAAAACGATCCATTTCACCTTAGTTACCTAAAAAACGATCCATTTCACCTTAGCTAGCTCATAAATGACCCATTTCAACTTAGTAGCTCATATATGATCCATTTCACGTAAGTTAGCTCATAAATGACATACTCTTCTTGTTCTAGTCTTCTTCTTGTTCTACTCTTCTTGTTCTAGTCTTCTTCTTGTTCTACTCTTCTTGTTCTAGTCACCTATTTCTAACTTTCTTATTTTGCCATTTTGCAGATTTCATTCACGTCATGGAAGCTACTCTTCTTGTTCTAGTCTTTCTGTTTATGTATGGATGAAACTTTGTTTATGTATGAAGGCTCTTTGTGATATGAATGGAACTTTGTTTATGTATGAAGGAACTTTGTTTATGGATGGAACTTTGTTTATGTATGAAGGAACTTTGTTTATGGATGGAATTTTGTGATATGAATGCCTGTGAAATATATCTATACATGTCATATATATTTGGAGTGAAAATTGTTGGATTTAATAAAAAACAGAAAAAAGAGCCAATATGCAGGCTCTTTGCCGTCTGCCACCGACGGCAACGGGCTCTTTGCCGTCTGCCGCGGACGGCAAAGAAGCCACGTGGCAGCCAACTGTGCTTCCTGGGAGCTGACCCATTTGGTCAGTTTGCCTACAGTGGCAGACGGCAAAGACTTTGCCATCAGTGGCAGACGGCAAAGAACCTGCACTTTGCCATCAGCGGCAGACGGCAAAGAACCTGCCATCTAGTGACGTGTAGATGACATCATACGGCGGACGGCAAAGACCATAGAAATTTTGCCGTCAGCGGCGGACGACAAAGGTCTGCCGTTAGCCACTTAACGTACTAACAGCGCAATTATTGCCGTCCGCTCTCTTTGCCGTCCGCGGCAGACGGCAAAGAGCCTTTGCCGTCCGCCACCAGGAAGCGGACGGCAAAGCAGCTGTTTACCATGGCCTACTTTGCCGGAGCCTTTTGCCGTCCACGGCTGACGGCAAAGGCCTTTGCCGTCCGCCGTTCGAGCCTTTGCCGTCCGCCGTGGCAGACGGCAAAATAGCTGTTTCCTGTAGTGAGTAGTTCATCATAGACCTACGGGTCCGTAGGCAGTAGCTAGATGGCTTCTTCTCTCTTTTTGATTCTCAATACAATGGTCTCTTGGAGATCTATTTGATGTAACTCTTTTTGCGGTGTGTTTGTTGGGATCCGATGAACTTTGAGTTTATGATCAGATCTATATCCATGAAAGTTATTTGAGTCTTCTTTGCTATCTTATATGCATGATTACTTATAGCCTCGTATTTCTTCTTCGAATCTTTGGTTTAGTTAGGCCAACTAGATCTATTTTTCTTGCCATGGGAAGAGGTGCTTTGTGATGGGTTTGATCTTGCGGTGTTCTTTCCCAGTGACAGAAGGGGCAGCAAGACACGCATGTATTGTTGCTATTAAGGATAACAAGATGGGGGCTACTAATCTTGGACGTGATGCCTATATAATGATCATTACCTGGATATCATCATAATTATTCGATCTTCTATCAATTGCCCAACAGTAATTTGTTTACCCACCGTATACTATTTTCTTGAGAGAAGCCACTACTGGAATCTACGGCCCCGGGGTCTATTTTCCCATCATATACTTTCAGATCTACATTGCTATTTGTCTTTTTCTTTATTTGCATCTTTTATTTTCAGATCTATATTATCAAAAAAACCAAAAATACCTCGCAGAATTTTATTTGCCGTTACTCTATTTGCATATATCAATCTATCACAAATATTTCCCATCATCTTGCCAATTTCTGGCGCCGTTACCCGAGAGGGATTGACAACCCCTTTTATGCGCCCGGTTGCAAGTATTTGTTGTTTGTGTGCAGGTACCGTTTACATAGTGTTGCTTGGTTCTCCTACTGGATTGATACCTTGGTTTCATAACTGAGGGAAATACCTACCGTGTACTGCATCATCCCTTCCTCTTTGAGTAAATACCGACGTAGTTCAAGCGACATCAACAACATAAATATTTTTTTTGCATTCGGGACTGGGCATCCTATTACGTGCCACACTCTCGTGCAATGACAAGTGAATAAACACTCATCTTGAGAATAACATATCTAGCATGGAAAATATTGGCCACCCCCTGACGCTTCATGAGCGGTACAGGCACACAAAAGAAATTCATTTTGAAAATTAGAGTTGGCACATACAAATTTACTTCGAACGGCATGGAAATACGACATATAGGTAGGTATGGTGGACTCATTGGCACGACTTGGTTTAAGGAGTTTGGATGCACAAGCAGTATTCCCGCTTAGTACAAGGAAAGGCTAGCAAATAGATTAAGAAGCAACCAACCAAAAAATAAAAACGATCATAAACGAGCATTACACATAACTAACACTGAATAATGCACCACAAGTAGGATATAACTTCATTGCATAACTATTGACTTTTGTGCTTGCATAGGGAATCACAAACCTTAACACCAATATTCTTACTAAAGCATAATTACTCACCAACATGGCTCACATATTACTATCTCCATATCGCAAAACTATTACAAGGAATCAAGTTTATAATATCCAATGATCTTCATGAAAGTTTTTATTATATCCCCCTTGAATATCTATCACTTTGGAACTAATTTCATATATTACCATTGCTACTAGCAAGGCTCTCAAACAAATTTAAGTGAAGCACAAGAGCATAAATATTTCTTCAAAATAATTTTCATCTCTCAAAATAATATAAGTGAAGCATGAGAGGATATTTCTTTAAATTTTACTAACTCTCAAAATAATCTAAGTGAAGCATGAGAGTGTTTCTTCAAAATTTAAACCACCACCGTGCTAAAAAAATATATGTGAAGCACTAGAGCAATTCATAGCTTAAAAAATTTAATTGAAGCACATAGAGCAATTCTAACAAATCATAGCATCATCATGGCTCTCTCAAATAGGTGTGTCCAGCAAGGATGATTGTGGCAAACTAAAAATCAAAACAAGCAAAGACTCATATAATACAATACGCTCCAAGAAAAACTCATGATATGTGTCGAATAAAAATATAGCTCCAAGTAAATTTACCGATGGTCGTTAGAAGAAAGAGGGGATGCCTTCAGGGGCACCCCCAATCTTAGTTGTTTGGTACTCCTTGAATATTACCTTGGGGTGCCATGGGCATCCCCAAGCTTAGGCTCTTTTCACTCCTTATTCCTTCATACATCGTGATCTCACTCAAAACTTGAAAACTTCAATCACACAAAACTTAACAAAAACCTTCGTGAGATCCATTAGTATAATAAAACAAATTACCACTCTAAGTATTGTTGCAAACCCATTCATATTTTATTATTGAATTATACCTACTGTATTCTAACTTTACCATAGCTTATACCCCCCGATACAATCCATATATTCATCAAATAAGCACACAATGCAACGAAAACAGAATCTGTCAAAAACAGAACAATCTGTAGCAATCGGAATATTGCCTATACTTCTGTAACTCCAAAAATTCTGAAAATTAGGACAACATGGGAAATTTTTATATCAATCATGTGTAAAAAGATCAGAGGAAAAGCACGTTTCAGTGAATGTTCAAAATTCCAGAACTGGAAGCAAAAGTTTCTGTTTTTCAATAGGATAAAATCAACTATCATCCAACATAATCCTAAAGGCTTTGCTTGGCACAAACACTAATTAAAACACTAAAACACCATCATAACAGTAGCATAACTGTGTCTTTATTAAAAAACAGAAAAGAAACTATTGGGTTGTCTCCCAACAAGCTCTTCCTTTATAGCCATTAAGATAGGCTTGAGATTCCAACGATGCTCACATGAAAGATAGCAATTGAAACACAAAGAGAGCATCATGTAGCATGTGAAAAACACATTTAAGTCTAACATACTTCCTATGCATAGGCATTTCATAAGCAAACAAATTACCAAGACAAATATCTAGCATATGCAAGGTAGAAGAATAAAACATCAACGATCTCAACAGAGGTAATTTAGTAACATGAAAATTTCTACAACAATATTTTCCTCTCTCATAATAATTACGTGTAGGATCATAATCAAATTCAACAATATAGCTATCATATAAAATTTTCTCTTCATGATCCACATGCATAAAAGTCTTATAATCTTCCAAGATAGTGGGATTAACATCAATGAAAGTCATGACCTCTCCAAACCCACTTTTGTCAAAATTTTCATAAGGTTGAACAATCTCCGAGTATGTGGGATTCTTATGTCCTAAAGTTGACACTCTTCCAAACCCACTTTCAATATTATTGCAAACATTATTATCAATGCCATATTCATCATGAGGATTAAATAAATTATCAAGATCATAAGAAGCATTATCACCCCAATCATGATCATTGCAATAAGTAGTGGATATAACAAAATCATCATCCACAAGCTTGTAGTTTTGCATATTATTAGCACAACTGACATTAATAGAATTTATAATAACATTATTACAATTATGCTTTTCATTGAAGGAGCTATCATGAATCACTTTATAAGTTTCTTCTTTGAACACTTCATCACAATTTTCCAATTCATGGTTTTCAAGCAAAACTTCATAGAGATAATCAAGTGCACTCAACTCACTAGCAATTGGTTCATCATAATTTGATCTTTTGCAAGTGGATGAGGATCCATATCAATAGATTTTTAGGAAGCGAAGATGCAAGCAAATAGAAGGCTCATTGCACACAAGCAAAGATAGCAAACGAACAAAAAGGCAAACGGAAAATATTTTTGTGTTCTTGTAAAATAGTTTTAGAAGTGGGGGAGATGAAAACGAGAGGCAAATGGCAAATAAAATAATTGCAAGGAGATGAAAGTTTTATGCGTAGGTACTTGATAGATGTTGATGATGTCTCCCCGACAATGGCGCCAAAAATTCTTCATGATTGCTTGTATCTGCGTTGGTATTTCCCCGAAGAGGAGAGGATGATGCAGCACAACGAAGGTAAGTATTTCCCTTAGTTATGAAACCAAGGTTATCAATCCAGTAGGAGAACCAAGCAACAGTATGTAAACAACACATGCACACAAAAAACAAATACTTGCAACCCAACGCGTAAGAGGGGTTGTCAATCCCTCCTCGGTATTGAGATAGATTAAATTGTATGAGATTTCATAAATATAGATCTAACTAAAACACAAAATAAAATAAAAAGTGCAGCAAGGTATTTTTTGTTTTAATATGATAGGAAATAGACCCGGGGGCGTAGTTTTCACTAGAGGCTTCTCTCGGGAAAATAGCATACGGTGAGTAAACAAATTACTGTTGGGCAATTAATAGAAAAGCGAATAATCATGACGATATCCAAGGCAATGATCATCTATATAGGCATCACGTCCAAGATTAGTAGACCGATCCTGCCTGCATCTACTATTATTACTCCACACATCGACCGCTATCCAGCATGCATCTAGTGTATTAAGTTCATAGAAAAACGGAGTAATGCAATAAGAATGATGACATGATGTAGACAAGATCTATTCATGTAGGAATAAACTCCATCTTTTTATCCTTAATAGCAACCATACATGCATGTCATGTCTCTTTCTGTCACTGAGATTGAGCACCGCGAGATCGAACCATCACAAAGCACCTCTTCCCATGGCAAGAAAAATCAATCTAGTTGGTCAAACCAAATCAAAATTTCGGAGAAGAAATACAAGGCTATAACAATCATGCATAAAAGAGTTCAGCAAAGACTCAAATAATATTCATGGATAGAACTGATCATAAACCCACAATTCATCGGATCCCAACAAACACATCACAAAAAGGAGTTACATCAAATAGATTTCCAAGAACATCGAGGAGAATATTGTATTGAAGATCAAAATGAGAGAAGAAGCCATCTAGCTACTAGCTACGGACCCGTATGTTTGTGGTAAACTACTCACACATTATCAGAGGGGCAACAAGGATGATGAAGAACCCCTCCATGATCGTTGCCCCCTTCGACAAAGTGCCAGAAAAGGCCTCTAGATTGGATCTCGGAGTTCTGGAACTTGCAGCGGCTGGAACTGTGTTTCGTCGACTCCGCTGGGGGTTTTAGAGTATTTATAGAGGTGGAGTCGGTGGAGAAGCTTCCCGTGGGCTCCACTACCCACCAGCGCGCGCCTGGGACCTCCGGTGCGCCCTGGTGCCTAGTGGGCCCCACGGGTCTCCTCTCATGTGCTCCTTTTGCTCCCTGGGTGTTTTCTGTCCAAAAAAAATCTTCAAAAAGTTTCATTGCATTTGGACTTCGTTTGGTATTGATATTCTGCAAAGTAAAAAACAAGCAGAAAACAACAACTGATAATGGGCACTATGTCAATAGGTTACTCCCAAAAAATGATATAAATTTGCTAGTAAATGAATATAAAACATACAGGATTGATAATATAACAGCATGGAACAATTAAAAATTATAGATACGTTGGAGACGTATCATCGCTGTACTCTGGTCCTCCCTTTCCCCCACGTTGCAATGTCACTCGAGGCCATCCACCATCTCTCTCGTTTTCCCTCTCCTCAAGTTTGCTTTGGGGCGCTGTTGGAGCTCGCGACACAGGGAGGTTGCAGGAGTTCACGAGCCTCGTCGAGGCAGTGACCGATGTTGTTGGGGTGCTCGCAAGAGAGTCAGGTAAGAAGGGGAACGGTCGGAGGTCGTTGTGCCCATCGAATTTGGCCGGACAACGGACGGGCAAAAGTGACGAAAACTATGGCGAGTTGTTGTCTTGGAGTGGTTTTCGCCCAATTAATCACGCGCGGAGGATGGGGCCAGTGCGTGGGATCATGTGGACATGAACCGCGAGGTGTGTGGCGACCGTTGGCCAAGAGGCCGCTCGGTGATGGCCATAGTGGGGCTCTTTTCGTGTGTGGGAGAAATAAAATATAGTGAAAAAGAGAGAGAAGGTGGCGGCCAGCTCGGCGGAGGCCATGGCGGGGCTCTTAAGAAGGATGTAAGCGAGCTCGGGGTCAAGGCAGCAAGACGGCGAGGAATTTGAGCGCGGACGGAGGCGGACGAACTTGGGGCAGCTGAGGGAGTCCGGGCTTACGGGCATCATTGAGAGAGCGTCCCTCCTTAGTTCATTCAGGTACTCGATAGATTGGGACTTGGCACACACCCTAGACATGGTCGCGGTTGTCAAGGAGGACTCGGACCACACCTTCGAATGAGGGTGGTCGGCGGCAGAAGCTCGGGGGCGCGCTCGAGGCGACGACGGCTATGCTGGGTGGAGGAGGACAACTTTTTTTGATGCCCTATTTTACATTATTTGCTGCAGTATAAAATTGTTGATGCCCTAAAACCGTCCCTCTCCTGCCCTACACCTTTATTTTAACGAGGCATCTGTCGTTACTTCGTAAAATCTAAGGATGCTATGCTGGCTCAGTCTTTCGAAGATGCTCATAGGCGTAGAGTATGCGTGCATGTGTTTATAGGATGAGTGTATGCTTCATTGTGTGAGCGACTTTAATTGTATCGTGTTAAAAAAAATAAAGCCGTGTTATCCGCCCCGCGTGCTCGGGCGCACGCGATGGCGATGCAACGCGCAACGGGGGCACGTCATGATCGTCACAACCCACAGCCACGCGCTCGGCATCGTCGTGCACTCGTGCCCGTGTGTCCGTGATGAACAGACCACCACTCCGTCCCAGTGCAAAACACCGCGTGTCTCTACAGCCTACACGTCTCGACAACTACTTTTTTTTTAGGATCATCTCGGCAACTACTTGACGAGTTATTTTGGTGAGCTCTCCAGCCGGCGGAGCCAAGTCAGAGACGAAATCGATGGAAAGGGGGAAAAAGAAGAAGGATACAAAAACATGGACGAGTGGCGGACAGAGGGAGCTGGTCCAGGACGCGGCCCCCCGCCTGTCCCTTTCCACCACCCCCTGTCCTGCGCTGCCCGGCCCGGTCCAACGGCTACCCCGAGACGGCCAGCTCCAGCCTCCAACGGCTCGACCCGCCCACGATCCCGTCTCCTAGTATAAACCACCTCGCCGCGCCCTCCCCAGCGAACCCACTCCCACGCCCAAACCCAACGCGTCCAAAGCAGCAGAGGAGTCCAAGAACCGGAGCACCGAGGAAAGGAAGCACCATCTCCTCCATGGCCGGCTGCTGCGTCTTCCTCCGGCGGCCGTCGACCTCCTCCGCCTACCGCCTCGGGTACCACTCCCTCGACGGCGACCACGAGGCCGGCCCGCCCCCGGCCCCGGCGTCGGTGACGGTGGTGGTCGGGAAGGAGCGGCGGGTGTTCGCGGTGGACCAGCTGGTGCTCGACACCTACCCGTTCCGGGTGCTCCTGGAGACGGCGGCCAGGAAGGAGGAGCGCAGGGGCAAGGCCCTCTTCGTGGACGTCGACGCCATCCTCTTCGAGCACATCCTCTGGCTCGCCGGCTGCCACGACCGCTCCGCCGTCTCCCTCCTCCAGCCCGACCTCAAGGACATCATCGACTTCTACTCCCAGGACGCCTGAAGACCATCATCTCATCACGTTCTTTGTTCTTCAGTCTACCCATTCTTTTATTTTTCTTCTTCTTCTTCTTCTTTGTGATGCTAGTGTGCATAGTGATCGATGAATCAGATCATCTGTCACAGGTTACGACAGTGAGATGAAAAACACTATAGTAAATTATAGAAAAAATAAATCTCTTCGTCGCTACTGAATCTCGATGCATTGCAGCTGTCTTCCTCGTTGCTGGCACGCACGTCCTTCTTCTGAACATTGTGATCTCCTGTGCCTTTTCCATCACCTCCAACACGTCTGCATGTCACAACGCGCTTACTTGTACTGCTCACTTTCACTCGGTCCGGCAAGAACATGTCAATTGTGAGCTTGCCCGGAAGCCGGGCCATGATATACAGTATATTACTGTCTGAAGTCTGAAAAAATGATGACTACAACACGTCGAACAGCTTGACCACTTCGTTGCCATGATCTTGGCGATGGAACCATCGTCGCGTACTGGCGTTGTCGACCACGGGACAGCGACATGCCGAGTTTTATAAACCCAACACAATTGGTGGTGGTGGGTGCCTAACGAGACAAAACAAAATGCAGCGCTACTTCCAGGCAAGAACATACGTTGGTGTCAGTGTCGGAGCCAGGAATTTGCTCCTTGGTATTCTTTTCTTTTTGAAAAAAAGCATGTTTTTGGTCTCTCAAGTTTTCAAAAGCATAGACTTGGTCCCTTAAGATTTTTCGATAGGCATTTGGTCCTTCAAGTCTCAAAACCAAATAAGTTTGATCCGAAACGAGATTTTTGAGCACGTTGACCGCGTTTGACCTGGTTGACCAGGTTTGACCAGTGAAAAATAAATTCAAAAAAATAGCGAACACTTTCAAAAATATCTGAAATTTTGTAACAACCAAGATGCTTGGGTGCACTCGGTGCGGGTAATTTTTGTGGTCAAATAATATCCGAGGAGCTCTCAAAACATATTTTATTTTTTTAGCCAAAATTTGTTTTTTTTGCCACGAGCTCCTCGAATGTCGAAACACCACATAAATTTTCACGCACCTAGCGCACCCAAGCATCTTGGTTGCCACCAATTTTCAGTTTTTTTTGCTATTTTTTGAATGTACAGTTCATCGGTCAAACCAGGTCAACGTGGGTCAAAATCTGGTTTTGGATAGAACTTATCTGGTTTTGAGACTTGAAGGACCAAATGGCTACCAAAAAATTTAAAGGGATCAAGTTTATACTTTTTGAGGAATTTCAGGGACAAAAACATACTTTCCTCTTTCTTTTTTGCAATGCAATGTAAATACATACTAGAGACAAGAAATGTATAGTAAGCTAGCAACGTCAATGAGTCAAACGACCATATATCGATGATAGTAGCAAAATATCAGTGTGGCAATATCTCTAACAATTAAGAGAGTTTACAAAACAACAAAAGAAATTCCAATATAACTCTATGGTCCCTTTTTGTAATAGATTGATGACATCCTCATATTTTACTTGCTTGAAGAATTCTCTCTCGGCAAAAAAAAATTTGCGGGTGGTCTCTCGGCAAATTTAACTGAGCAATTGTTCAAATAACCTTCACCCCTTTTGTTCCTCATTGATTATTCACATAAAAACTGATAGCTCACATAGATTTTTTTAAAAATTAAACATTTTATCCATTGCCACGGAAGTCTTACCAGTTCTATATTACAAGAACTTCACAAAAAAAAATCTATATTACAAGAAGACAAGATAGAAAATCAGCTTTCTTCTAGAATTTCATCAAACAAAGTAGCAATCAGTGGCAGTGGCTTGGGCAAACATCTTCGTACAGTGATTTTGTGGTAGAGGAGAATTTGCCCGTGCACGATAAAAGCAGCCAAGCGGCGAGCGTGAGCAGCCTAGAGTTGTGGAGGGCAGGGACTTGGAGGCTGGGACCGGCGCCGGACTTTCTTGCCGCCGCGCCACAGCTACCACTTGCCTGCACGTGCCGTCCGACGCAGCAGCTAGGTCGGGAGCAGGGGAGAATATGAGCTGTGCGTGCTTGTGCTGTGCTGGACCCATTGGCTGGACCTGGCTGAACGGTGGGCTTCAGTTCTACTTGTGGCTGTATATGTATATCTAATTTTTTTTTTTGTTCCTAAATCTTTGGTATTCCATGGAATGCCAAGGAATACCCCTGGCCCCGCCAGTGGTTGGTGTATGTATATGCACCGGACCCTAGCTTTTTTTTGTTATCATGCAATGATGCTTATCGTTTCATACACAAATCCAAGAGTTTATAACGAAACAGAGGACAGTTTGAAGTTGGGAAAAAAGTTTGCACTATTCTTTTTTTTTTGTGGGAAAAAAGGAGATTTCATTAGCTCAAGGAGGCTTCTCGGCCTCAGATAGGTTTACAATGCAGTCTAGCCCCGATCGCAACCAGACAGCCGTGCGCGGGGTACTACGTCCATATGCGGCGAACGCGTGACTGACATTATTATGTGATCTACTAATTAGAGAAAAGAAAATCTCCCTTGAATCAGCAGCCGCTATTGTACGAATCTCCTCTACTAGCTCTCGGACTTGTGAGCGATTCACTGACCGCGCCGACAGCATCGAGACCGCTTCAGAGCAGTCCAACTCCACCAAAATGGGCATGTTGGTAGAGTGCAAAGCCAGCTGCAATCCTTCTCTGCATGCTTCCAACTCCGCTTGGAGGCTATTATCACATGTGAATAGCTGCCTGCATGCTGTGAAGATGAGCTCTCCTCTATCATCTCTCAGGACCATACCACCACCCGCTGCTCCCGTTGACGTTGACTGGACAAAGCTCCCATCAGTATTAAGCTTTGTCCAGCCGGTTGGGGGCGGTAACCACTGGAGCGGTGGCTCCTCCTCTTCGCTAGCATGCTTAGGTTGGCCACTTTCATGCACAACCATTTTTCCTTTCACCATGTCTGCATGTGGGAATTGTTGAATGCATAACAAGGAATTGATATACCCATGAAGAAAACGCCTTGATGCCTCTGATGGTGGAGGAACCTTGTCATGGGTAATTTCATTGCGGACATACCATGCCCGCCACATGGTCATGAGGACCACCATGCGCGTTGTGTCTGACAGAGGGTTCAGAAGCGTGAAGAGCCACTTCGGCCCATCATTCTCTATGGTCTCCACCTTGGGGATCGGCCAGTCTTTCTCCATGGCTTGCCACAGGTCTCTGGCAAGTGGGCACCTGCACATTGCGTGAAAATCGTCCTCTCGTTCCACGCCACAAAGGGAACACATGTCAGTAAACTCGAGGTGGCAAGAGAACTTATTAGCCCAGGTGGCCAATGAGTTGGTTACAATTCTCCATGCGAACACGCGTACCTTTGGGGGAGCAGGGCACCCCCATATGGTCTTTCAGATGGCGCGACGACCATCCGATGCCCTGCTCGTAGAAGTTGCCAATGGACGCTCGCGCTCGTCCATGGCTAGGCGATAGGCGAAACGAACGGTGAAGATACCGTTCTTCTCAGGCGCCCATGCGAGGATGTCGTCGGTGATGCACGGCGATGTCCGGATGCTGCTAATCGAGTTGACGTCCGGAGGAAGGAAGTGGCGACGGAGGATGTCCATTCGCGAGTTGCCTGACTCGTCGAGGAGCTTCGCCACTCTCCTTAGTCGGTAGGTTCCTTGTTGAGTAATGGGTTGGCGCGACGGCTCAGTAGGCAGCCAACGGTCACGCCATATGCGAATGTTATGGCCCCCACCGACGCGCCACACGATGCCCTTCTTCAAGAGCTCAAGGCCGTGCTAGATGCCCTGCCAAGTAGGTGAGGCGTTCCCCGAGAAGACTGTGTCCTCGAGGAGGCCCTCCGGGTAGTAGCGCGCCTTGAGCACCTGCGCACATAAACTAGCAGGATTAATGAGTAAGCGCACATAAACTAGCACTATTCGACCTAGATGTTCAGCAGAGCTGCAAGAAACAGTACTTTTTACCCCGCAAAAAAAGTACTTTTTCCAGGTTGTCTGGATGAATTTCTAAAAAATAAAAAGATGTATGGATTTTATTCTTATTTTTAGAGCAATAAAGAAGTGTCAGTTTGGAAGAAAAAATAAAGAAATGTCTGTTCGGAAGAACAAGAGGCCTGTAGTTGCACTGGTTTTTCCCTTTTCGTGAGAAACCGTTTTTTTTCTTGAGACAATCTCACGAAGCCTTTAGTCGCATTTTTTTTAGACAAAAGCCTTTAGTCGCATGAGCTGCCAGCCATTGCTTACGGCAATCACCAGCCCATCTTTATTGGGCTTAATTAACTACGGCCCAAGCAAACCGACCAGAGGCTCACAAAACAACGAACGGAAACACAGAGCTGTTTTGCTGCGCAGCGCTCTTGTTTAGTCCCACCTCGCGGAGCCACAACGGAAGGAGGCAAAGACGCGCTATATAACCAGACCCAGGCCAGCCAGGAGAAGCATACCTTTCTCGGCCTTTTGGCTAAGATCAAGTGTAGTATCTGTTTTTATCAGTTTAATATCTGATATGTGGGCCATGTGTCCACAATGATATTAAATTTATTTTTTATGGGGAGGGTCCACTACAGTAGCTTGCTGCTGGGGCCTTTACGTGTCGCTCAGGCGTTGCACTGCTGCCTGGGCCCGGCGCACCCCACCAAAGCAAAGAAAGGGTTGTTTTGCAGGCTTGAAGAATGATGTCATCTTCAGAATTGAATTGCATTTTTTAAGTTTACTACTGCTCTTCGGGCGGATCACCTCTCTTCTATTGAAGTCAAATTCTCTGCTAGCTCTTCGAGCGGATCACCTCTCTTCTATTGAAGTCAAATTCCCTGCTTATCTCCGATGAAACAAAGCTTGTTTCTGCTATGAATAGCAAAGGTTTCATCAGATTCAGTACACTGGCTGGTCTCTTTAAAACTGATGAAAACTGAACTGGATTTTTGTCTTTAGACTAAAAATATTGAATCAGGTACGTAGTAGTTTCGTTTATGATTCGACTGGTCTTTGATGGATTGCTTCTGCTCTACTATTATTCTCTAACTCAACTGTTTGGGACTTCCCTGCCTGGTTGGATATGATTGGCCTCCAGTCACACATTTCGAAATCCAGTTGGTATACGAGACAACTTTGGTCGACAATAATATACTTACTCTGTTCGCGTATTATCTTTGGTCAGAGTCGACAAAGTTCAGAAACAAAAATATTAGCATGTATAATAACAAATCAATACCATTATATTCATTATTAAATGTACTTTCACATCATATAGATTTGTTATGATAAATGCTTATATTTTTTCTATAAACTTGGTCAAACTTTACGAAGTTTGACTTCAGTCAAACCTAATATGCAAAGTAAACAAAAACAGAGAGAGTACGTGAAAAATATTAAGACAACCTGTAATGTATGCATTAGCAGAAAAGGTACACACATGAGAGCTAACGGCGCGTTTGGTAGCCTGCATATTACCTACCCAAACCCGTGTGGTGCAGTTTTGGCGTCTTTGATATCATGCACGAACCTTAGGGCAACTCCAACTGTTGACTCAAACGGATACAAAATGTGTCAGTTTTTTATCCCTTTGTATGGCAGGGTGAACACCAAATGTCCGTCCGTGTCTGTCGGCCCGCCAGTTCATTTTTTCTTCTTGATTAAAAAAAATTATATTTAAGCCACCAAAAAGTGTGTTCCATTTATTAAACTAAAAAACATGACTACAAGTTAAATAAACTCTAGATCTAACTTGGGTAGCCGCCAGAGCACACACGCG
Organism: Triticum aestivum; assembly: GCF_018294505.1. Classification (NCBI taxonomy): domain Eukaryota; kingdom Viridiplantae; phylum Streptophyta; class Magnoliopsida; order Poales; family Poaceae; genus Triticum; species Triticum aestivum. Next base: position 456,322,401 of record NC_057805.1, on the reverse strand, counting down.
CATTGGCGCTGGAGCCTACTACTCGTCCTCGATGTTAGCGAGGTCAATGAAGGTTGGAAGTGACCATGGCGACACTGGTGTTGGTGGTTGAAAGTGCAATCTTGCTCTTAAAGAATATTTTTGATATTGATGACAAATTTACATATAGGGGACTAACCGTGTTTGCTAAGTATATACACAGGTCGTTAGTCCTCTCGTCTTTCTAATGTGCATCATGATCACATCATATGAGATATTACTCAAGCAAATTATCAATGAGGAAAGGAGCAAACAAAGACGAAGCATCTTGCTCTTTTATATTTCTTGAGTAATAGGAATCCCGCACTATTAAGAGGGGATCCGAGGTACAGGTTCAAGGCTTGCTCATATTTTGTCTCACAAGAACTTTTTCACAAAGGACCAAAATCCCTAGCAAAACCCCTTAGCCAAAACCTACTACTCCTCTTTCTCTACACAAACTCCTTGCTGGATCATCCGGACGGGGCCCCGGATCATCCGGGCTAAACCCGGATTGTCCGGACCTTGTTCCGGATCATCCGGATAATGTGCGCCTTTCATCATAGAACACTGATGGTTGAAGCAGGATCATCCGGACGGTGCCCCGGATCATCCGGGCTGTGCCCGGATCGTCCGGATCCTGTCCCGGATCATTCGGGTAATCTTGCCCCTATATTTACAGAACCTTGGTGGATGTAGCCGGATCATCCGGGCTCCTCGCAGCTCTGCTACTTCCACTTGCATCCGGGCCTTCAGCCAGATCATTCGGACCCTGACCAGACCATCCGGATGGTCTTCTGGATCATCTGGGCAGGTCAATCTCTGTCTAAACGTCTCTAATTTGCTTGTGGTATAAATAGTCCCTTACCTCTTCGAGATAAGGTTGAACACTTCACTCAAACACGCCTCAAGAACACCAGTGCTCCCTCTCCCGCTCGCACACTAAATCCTAGATCCCGGTTTGATTCTTGAGAGTTTTGAAGAGTTGTCCCAATCAAAAGAAAGATCTTCTTCCTCTCCTTCTTGTGACCGAAGCAAATCGTGATTTGAGCAAGTCTTGACTTTTTCCCTTTGGATCTTGTTACTCTTGGAGTTTGGAGACTCCTAGGCGGTAGGAGTCTTTCAGAGAGGAATCGACCATTGTGATTACCCCCGAAAAGTTTGTAAGGGTTTGGAGACCACCCCAAGGTCTACCACTAGTGGTTGAGAAACGCCTCCGTGGTGTTGTCTCAAAGGGAGAATAGGGTGAGCCTTCGTGGCATTGGTGTGCCTTCATGGTAACATCCTCCTCTCTAATGGTGACGTAGCTTCCCTCCAAGGAAGTGAACATCGGCATACATCCTCGTCTCCTGGAGTTGCGGTTATTCCTAACCCTAACTCTCTACTTGTGGTTACTTGTCTCTTAGCACTTACTTGTATCATATTGTGCTTGCTTACTTACTTACTTGTGCTACTTGTTCATCCTGCTTACCTCTTAGTACTACACTTGCAACTGTTAGGCTCATTTTCATATTCCGCATTATTGCCTAAATTTGCTAAGTAATAATTAAAATTTATAATTGTACCTATTCACCCCCTCTAGTCCATCTCGATCCTTTCAATTGGTATCAGAGCCTCATGCTCTATTTTTGTGGCTTAACCGCCCTAGAGCGAGATGAACCACGATGGGACTCCCCTTGTTGCAGATCCGAAGGATAAAGGCGAGGCTTCTTCAGAAATCAAGTCCTTTACTTCTGAGGATCTGGAACGGGCCCTTCCTAAGAAAAAAGAGGAGCATGATGCTTCTCTTGAGGCCTTGGTCCAAATGAGAATAGCCACGTTGTCCACGGTGCTTGCACCACTTTCGGGTGGTGCGGCTTCGAGGCCAACTGTGCCTACTCCGTCACTTGGTCAACAACCTCCTAGCAATGATCACAATGTTCCTTGGCTTTATGCAAGACCCCAAGTTGAGAAACCGAAATATAACCCTCAAGGCAAACCTCCTTTACTTGATGCCACTTCCGATTTTGCCTTGTAGAGAGTTGCTATGCAGGATCATCTTCGATACGGAAACGATGAGATGCTGGAGATCTTGGAGTATGGTTACCATGTGGTTGATCCAAAGAATCCTACACCAAGAGAAATTTATGACAAGAATCTCAATGACACTGCAACCATGTGTATAAGGAGAGGTATGGTTGAAAAGCAAAGGAGACCTTTCATACACATCACAAGTGCCAAGGAACTATGGGAAAGTATTATAAGATCCAAGACCGGTACCTCCACCCTCCGGAGTGCTCAATATGAAATTGTCAAGGGGCAATTGCAAAACTTTTGTATGGAGAAAGGTGAAACTCCCAATCAACTCCTTGAGCGTCTCATGACTCTCACCGCTGACATTGAGTCGTGTGAGTGTGACAAGACACAAAATGGATTCAACATGACTAAGCGATTCCTTGTGGACAAGTTGCTTCATGCTCTTGCCCCATATCACCATCAAATGGTGTGGGACATAAGACAACACCATGCCTCCAACGCGACCTCGCCTCCGTCCCCTTCTTCCCTTATATGCACATAAGATGTTTGCTGAAATACCAAAGAGAGACGGGAGGAGGAGGAAGGTTGACAATGACGTGTGGGCCCCACTTGTCATAACGGTCAACACTAATGGTCAAAACAAACTTAGTTGACTTTGCTGCCACGTCAGCCCTGACTGGTGGGCCCCGAATGTCATAAATGCGTTTAAATCGTCAAAACTAGCCATTTTTTCAAAAGTGGTAGTTTTTAGTCACAAAATTAGAATTTTTTGGTAGTTATCAGTCACTTTTTTGAAAGTGGTAGTTCTGTGGGACGGTAACCCCTAATGTGGTAGTTTTTTGTCAAATACTCCCCCCTCTTGGGTGGCCCCATCAAGACCTCCTCACAGAGAAGAACCGGTTACCTTTGTATCGTCCTTTGTTGATCGTGGATCTTGTATCTCCTCTCGTGTTTTGAGGATCTAGCACATGTGTGACTATATCTTGTTGGTTTTAGTGATTCTCTTGTGTTTTCCCTCGTGTTTCCCCTCGTGTTCTTTGTGTCCTTAGTTGGGATCCGCTCCTTTCGTGAAAGATCGGCCGTATAAGGTTCCACCCTACATCATCTTGGTATGATGAGCCATGTTGATCACGATTTCGGAGCCCCCTCTCTTTGTTTTCTAGCCTAGTTTTGTTGATTTCGTCCTAAATACGAAAATCCCCACCAAAAAATAGCCCCATTTTTTTGTGATTTGTTGGTTTGATGATGTTTTGTTGATTTTGATCCGTGGATTCGTTGTGTCTTGAGTAGATCTAGATTTCCCCCAATTTTCCCCACTTTCCATCCACAAAATCTCCGCAATTTTGGCCGCGAAATCATCAATTTTCGCCCCCAAAATCGAGTTCCTCGAGTTCATCCTCGGATTTGGAGCCCGGACATCCGGCCCGTAGCCCCGGACATCTGGCCCCCCGAACATCCGGCTCCTGGAGCGCAATTCGCGCGCGGTTCTGGACATCAGGTCCCGGGTATCCGACCCCAGCCCCGGATATCCGACCCCTGGGATTTCAGCCTTCCCCGTTTCACTGTTTTGACCATAACTAGTTCATCCGGAGTCCGTTTTTTACGTTCTTTAGCTTGTTTTGAAGCTATTGACATCCCCCATCCCACAAAATTACTACCATCACCATTTGACTCCATCAAAGTTTTAGAACTTTGGCATCTTTGCCTAGGGCTTCCACCATAACTTCCGCAAAACCACCATAGCCTTCCGCAACCTAACCCGATTTGTTCCCCATAGCATTAGTGGTTGTTCGAGTTGTGATTCGAGTCTCCTAAGGTGTTTCGGATACTTAAGGACGGTTGCTTCTTCATCAACCACCTCCATAACTTCCGCATAGGCTTGCCCACCATACACTTCCGCCACCCCCAACTTAACCCAATTTTGTTGTGTTGAGAGTTGTGTCTCCTAAGGTGTTTTGGCTACTTAGGGACCGTGCTTTCAACTCCGACACCGTGTATAGTCCACCACCTTACCCTCCACTTCCGCATTGCGTCTCAAAACCCATTATTGCATTTCCGCAATCCCTTTGAGTTTCCACAAAACCACCACCGCATTTCCGCTACCACCATTTGACATTTGACATTTGAGATTTTGAGTTCGCGGTTTTTTCGTTTCCTAAGGTGTTTCGGCTACTTAGGGACGAGTCTCCATCATCTTGGTATCTCCATCAAGATCACCGCCACTCATCATCGCCAAGGACGGTAACCTCCATATCATCTTGGTATCGTGGTATTCCTCCATTGTATATTCCCCATGCAATTGCATTGATAACCCCTAGCCCATTTTGCGTCACTTGCCTATCGAGACTAGCCTTTGAGTATTGCCGGCAACGTTACTTGTGCACATTAGTGATCTTTGTTCTACACCTTCTATTGCATACATACCATATCATATTGGTATCATATCATCCCTTGTGTCTCAAGTTTGTTCTCGCATATACACAATTGCTATCTTGATTTGTGCATTGTGCAAAAGTGGCCATACAAAAAAAGAGAATAAGCTTTTAAGCAAAAGAGAAAGAGCAAAGAAGCTTGTAAGCAATAGCCATAGCATCTTACCACATTGCATAAGATTGTCATATCCGATCATCTTGGATCAAACACCGGGAACCATACATACATAGCATACTTGGGATAGAAACTCATACATTTTTCATATCATAGGTTGTGCACAAGTGTCGTATCCGCCTATAGAGCAATCGTGCTAGCGTCTCTCTTGAGTTGTGCAACACGAGCGTTTTCCGTGGATTCCACATTTTGTGCTCATTCCTTGGTTGCACGACCCCATTCATCTATCCGTGTGTGTGTCCGTGTGCCATTCATTGCTATTGGTCTACTTGTTGCACTTGCGAATTTGTGAATCTCTTTCAACATTATTGACTCTTGCTAACATTTTGCATCAAATTTTTTGTGACACTATCCTCACCGAGCTCCACCATAAGCCTTATTTGTGTAGGTGTGAGAAATTGACAAGATCGGTACCAATTGTGCTATTTCCTTGTTACATTATTGAGTGATCATTGATCCATCTTCAACATCGGTCAAGGTACATTTGGTATAGTTCTTCTATTTCTCCCACTCATATTTGTTCGAGTCTTGTGATGGATAGGCAAGGCATTTCATCTCCGGTCTTCGACAACAACGACGGCGCGAACAACTACATCACCAAAGCGTCCATCTTCGATCTACAACGACAAATGCAAGGCGCATAATCAAGATTGCGAGAGCGCATCGACAACTTCGCCATTGACATACAACACTCCGAAGCAAGGAAAAGGGACTACATCGACAACAAGCTTTTCGCACAAAAGGAGGAGCAAGATGCAAGGATGGAGGAGATTCCGACCTTGTTGATCAACCATTCTTCCCCTTCATCATCCTCAAGGCGGCGACTTTCAAGTCACAAGTCTTCGGAGCGCAAAAATGATACATGCGCAAGTCGTCCACGTCCCCATCTCCATGGCGACCACCATCACGTTCGTGATCCACATCGTCATGAAGGGCAAGTCACCTCCAAGCATCATGTGTTGGGGATCGTAGCAGAATTTTAAAAATTTCCTACGCATCACCAAGATCCATCTATGGAGTATACTAGCAACGAGGGGAAAGGAGTGCATCTACATACCCTTGTAGATCGCAAGCGGAAGCGTTCTAATGAACGGGGTTGATGGAGTCGTACTCGCCGTGATCCAAATCACCGATGACCGAGTGCCGAACGGACGGCACCTCCGCGTTCAACACACGTACGGAGCAGCGACGTCTCCTCCTTCTTGATCCAGCAAGGGGGAAGGAGAGGTTGATGGAGATCCAGCAGCACGACGGCGTGGTGGTGGAAGTAGCGGGGATCTCGGCAGGGCTTTGCCAAGCTTCTGCGAGAGGGAGAGGTGTTGCAGGGGGAGAGGGAGGCGCCAGGGGCTGTGGTGCTGCTGCCCTCCCTCCCCCCCACTATATATAGGCCCCCTGGAGGGGGGGCGCCGGCCCCGGAACCCATCTACAAGGGGGGCGGCGGCCAGGGGGGAAACTGCCCCCCCCAAGTCAAGTGGGGCGCCCCCCACCCCCAGGGTTTCCAACCCTAGGCGCAGGGAGAGGCCCATGGGGGGAGCCCCAGCCCACTAAGGGCTGGTTCCCTTCCCACTTCAGCCCATGGGGCCCTCCGGGATAGGTGGCCCCACCCGGTGGACCCCCGGGACCCTTCCGGTGGTCCCGGTACAATACCGATAACCCCCAAAACTTTCCCGGTGGCCGAAACTGGACTTCCTATATATAATTCTTCACCTCCGGACCATTCCGGAACTCCTCGTGACGTCCGAGATCTCATCCGGGACTCCAAACAACTTTCGGGTTTCCGCATACTAATATCTCTACAACCCTAGCGTCACCGAACCTTAAGTGTGTAGACCCTACGGGTTCGGGAGACATGCAGACATGACCGAGACGCCTCTCCGGTCAATAACCAACAGCGGGATCTGGATACCCATGTTGGCTCCCACATGTTCCACGATGATCTCATCGGATGAACCACGATGTCGAGGATTCAATCAATCCCGTATACAATTCCCTTTGTCAATCGGTACGTTACTTGCCCGAGATTCGATCGTCGGTATCCCAATACCTTGTTCAATCTCGTTACCGGCAAGTCACTTTACTCGTACCGTAATGCATGATCCCGTGGCTAACCCCTTAGTCACATTGAGCTCATTATGATGATGGATTACCGAGTGGGCCCAGAGATACCTCTCCGTCATACGGAGTGACAAATCCCAGTCTCGATCCGTGCCAACTCAACAGACACTTTCGGAGATACCCGTAGTGTACCTTTATAGTCACCCAGTTAGGTTGTGACGTTTGGCACACCCAAAGCACTCCTACGGTATCCGGAAGTTGCACGATCTCATGGTCTAAGGAAATGATACTTGACATTGGAAAAGCTCTAGCAAACGAACTACACGATCTTTTGTGCTATGCTTAGGATTGGGTCTTGTCCATCACATCATTCTCCTAATGATGTGATCCCGTTATCAATGCCATCCAATGTCCATAGTCAGGAAACCATGACTATCTGTTGATCAACGAGCTAGTCAACTAGAGGCTTACTAGGGACACGTTGTGGTCTATGTATTCACACATGTATTACGATTTCCGGATAACACAATTATAGCATGAACAATAGACAATTATCATGAACAAAGAAATATAATAATAACCATTTATTATTGCCTCTAGGGCATATTTCCAACAGTCTCCCACTTGCACTAGAGTCAATAATCTAGTTACATTGTGATGAATCGAACACCCATAGCGTTTTGGTGTTGATCATGTTTTGCTCTAGGGAGAGGTTTAGTCAACAGATCTGCTATATTCAGGTCCGTATGTACTTTACAAATATCTATGTCTCCATTTTGAACACTTTCACGAATGGAGTTGAAGCGACGTTTGATATGCCTGGTCTTCCTGTGAAACCTGGGCTCCTTCGCAAGGGCAATAGCTCCAGTGTTGTCACAGAAGAGAGTCATCGGGCCCGACGCATTGGGAATCACCCCTAGGTCGGTAATGAACTCCTTCATCCAGATTGCTTCTTGCGCTGCCTCTGAGGCTGCCATGTACTCCGCTTCACATGTAGATCCCGCCACGACGCCTTGCTTGCAACTGCACCAGCTTACTGCTCCTCCATTCAAAATATACACGTATCCGGTTTGTGACTTCGAGTCATCCAGATTTGTGTCGAAGCTAGCGTCGACGTAACCCTTTACGACGAGCTCTTCGTCACCTCCATAAACGAGAAACATATCCTTAGTCCTCTTCAGGTACTTCAGGATATTCTTGACCGCTGTCCAGTGTTCCATGCCGGGATTACTTTGGTACCTTCCTACCAAACTTACGGCAAGGTTTACATCAGGTCTGGTACACAGCATGGCATACATAATAGACCCTATGGCCGAGGCATAGGGGATGACACTCATCTTTTCTCTATCTTCTGCCGTGGTCGGGCATTGAGCCGTGCTCAATTGCACACCTTGCAATACAGGCAAGAACCCCTTCTTGGACCGATCCATATTGAACTTCTTCAATATCTTGTCAAGGTACGTACTCTGTGAAAGACCAATGAGGCGTCTTGATCTATCTCTATAGATCTTGATGCCTAATATATAAGCAGCTTCTCCAAGGTCCTTGTGGACCTACGAAGTTCAGCAGTAACTTGATCCGAAGCTTCATGATCATCATCATTAACTTCCTCCCCAGTCGGTGTAGGCACCACAGGAACATCTTCTCGCGCTGCGCTACTTTCCGGTTCGAAAGGGGTGACTATCACCTCATCAAGTTCCACTTTCCTCCCACTTAATTCTTTCGAGAGAAACTCTTTCTCCAGAAAGGACCCATTCTTGGCAACAAAGATCTTGCCTTCGGATCTGAGGTAGAAGGTATACCCAATAGTTTCCTTAGGGTATCCTATGAAGACGCATTTTTCCGACTTGGGTTCGAGCTTTTCAGGTTGAAGTTTCTTGACATAAGCATCGCATCCCAAACTTTTAGAAACGACAGCTTAGGTTTCTTCCCAAACCATAATTCATACGGTGTCGTCTCAACGGATTTCGACGGAGCCCTATTTAAAGTGAATGCGGCAGTCTCTAAAGCATAGCCCCAAAATGAGAGCGGTAGATCGGTAAGAGACATCATAGATCGCACCATATCCAATAGAGTGCGATTACGACGTTCGGACACACCGTTTCGCTGAGGTGTTCCAGGCGGCGTGAGTTGTGAAACGATTCCACATTTCCTTAAGTGCGTACCAAATTCGTGACTTAAATATTCTCCACCATGATCTGATCGTAAGAACTTTATTTTCCTGTCACGTTGATTCTCAACCTCACTCTGAAATTCCTTGAACTTTTCAAAGGTTTCAGACTTGTGTTTCATTAGGTAGACATACCCATATCTACTTAAGTCATCAGTGAGAGTGAGAACATAATGATATCCTCCGCGAGCCTCAACACTCATTGGACCGCACACATCGGTATGTATGATTTCCAATAAGTTGGTTGCTCGCTCCATTGTTCCGGAGAACGGAGTCTTGGTCATCTTACCCATGAGGCATGGTTCGCACGTGTCAAATGATTCGTAATCAAGAGACTCCAAAAGTCCATCTGCATGGAGCTTCTTCATGCGCTTGACACCAATGTGACCAAGGCGGCAGTGCCACAAGTATGTGGGACTATCGTTATCAACTTTACATCTTTTGGTATTCACACTATGAATATGTGTAACATCACGTTCGAGATTCATCAAGAATAAACCATTGACCAGCGGGGCATGACCATAAAACATATCTCTCATATAAATAGAACAACCAATATTCTCGGATTTAAATGAGTAGCCATCTCGAATTAAACGAGATCCAGATACAATGTTCATGCTCAAAGCTGGCACTAAATAACAATTATTGAGGTTTAAAACTAATCCCGTAGGTAAATGTAGAGGCGGCGTGCCGACGGCGATCACATCGACCTTGGAACCATTCCCGACGCGCATCGTCACCTCGTCCTTTGCCAGTCTCCGCTTATTCCGCAGTCCCTGTTTTGAGTTACAAATATGAGCAACCGCACCGGTATCAAATACCCAGGAGCTACTACGAGTACTGGTAAGGTACACATCAATTACATGTATATCACATATACCTTTGGTGTTGCCGGCCTTCTTGTCCGCTAAGTATTTGGGGCAGTTCCGCTTCCAGTGACCACTTCCCTTGCAATAAAAGCACTCAGTCTCAGGCTTGGGTCCATTCTTCGACTTCTTCCCGGCAACTGGCTTACCGGGTGCGGCAACTCCCTTGCCGTCCTTCTTGAAGTTCTTCTTACCCTTGCCTTTCTTGAACTTAGTGGTTTTATTCACCATCAACACTTGATGTTCCTTTCTGATCTCCACCTCCGCTGATTTCAGCATTGAATATACCTCAGGAATGGTCTTTTCCATCCCCTGCATATTGAAGTTCATCACAAAGCTCTTGTAGCTCGGTGGAAGCGACTGAAGGATTCTGTCAATGACCGCGTCATCCGGGAGATTAACTCCCAGCTGAGACAAGCGGTTGTGTAACCCAGACATTCTGAGTATGTGTTCACTGACAAAACTATTCTCCTCCATCTTACAACTGTAGAACTTGTCGGAGACTTCATATCTCTCGACCCGGGCATGAGCTTGGAAAACCATTTTCAGCTCTTCGAACATCTCATATGCTCCATGCTTCTCAAAACGCTTTTGGAGCCCCGGTTCTAAGCTATAAAGCATGCCGCACTGAACGAGGGAGTAATCATTAGCACGTGATTGCCAAGCGTTCATAACGTATTGGTTCTCTGGGATGGGTGCTTCACCTAGCGGTGCTTCTAGGACATAATCTTTCTTGGCAACTATGGGGATGATCCTCAGGTTCCGGACCCAGTCCGTATAGTTGCTGCCATCATCTTTCAGCTTGGTTTTCTCTAGGAACGCGTTGAAGTTGAGGACAACGTGGGCCATTTGATCTACAAGACATATTGTAAAGATTTTAGACTAAGTTCATGATAATTAAGTTCATCTAATCAAATTACTCAATGAACTCCCACTCAGATAGACATCCCTCTAGTCATCTAAGTGAAACATGATCTGAGTTAACTAGGCCGTGTCCGATCATCACGTGAGACGGACTAGTCAAGATCGGTGAACATCTCCATGTTGATCGTATCTTCTATACGACTCATGCTCGGCCTTTCGGTCTTCCGTGTTCCGAGGCCATGTCTGTACATGCTAGGCTCGTCAAGTCAACCTAAGTGTATTGCGTGTGTTCCGAGGCCATGTCCGTACATGCTAGGCTCGTCAACACCCGTTGTATGCGAACGTTAGAATCTATCACACCCGATCATCACGTGGTGCTTCGAAACAACGAACCTTCGCAACGGTGCACAGTTAGGGGGAACACTTTCTTGAAATTATTATAAAGGATCATCTTACTTACTACCGTCGTTCTAAGCAAATAAGATGCAAAACATGATAAACATCACATGCAATCAAATAGTGACATGATATGGCCAATATCATTCTGCTCCTTTGATCTCCATCTTCGGGGCGTCATGATCATCTTCGTCACCGGCATGACACCATGATCTCCATCATCATGATCTCCATCATTGTGTCTTCATGAAGTTGTCACGCCAACGATTACTTCTACTTCTATGGCTAACGCGTTTAGCAATAAAGTAAAGTAATTTACATGGCGTTCTTCAATGACACGCAGGTCATACAAAAAATAAAGACAACTCCTATGGCTCCTGTCGGTTGTCATACTCATCGACATGCAAGTCGTGATTCCTATTACAAGAATATGATCAATCTCATACATCACATATATCATTCATCACATCTTCTGGCCATATCACATCACAAGGCACATGCTGCAAAAACAAGTTAGACGTCCTCTAATTGTTGTTGCAAGTTTTTACGTGGCTTGTATAGGTTTCTAGCAAGAACGTTTCTTACCTACGTAAAACCACAATGTGATATGCCAATTTCTATTTACCCTTCATAAGGACCCTTTTCATCAAATCCGTTCCGACTAAAGTGGGAGAGACAGACACCCGCTAGCCACCTTATGCAACTAGTGCATGTCAGTCGGTGGAACCTGTCTCACGTAAGCGTACGTGTAAGGTCGGTCTGGGCCGCTTCATCCCACAATACCGGCGAAACAAGATAAGACTAGTAGCGGCAAGAAGAATTGGCAACATCTACGCCCACAACTGCTTTGTGTTCTACTCGTGCATAGTAACTACGCATAGGCCTGGCTCATGATGCCACTGTTGGGGATCGTAGCAGAATTTTAAAAATTTCCTACGCATCACCAAGATCCATCTATGGAGTATACTAGCAATGAGGGGAAAGGAGTGCATCTACATACCCTTGTAAATCGCAAGCGGAAGCGTTCTAATGAACGAGGTTGATGGAGTCGTACTCGCCGTGATTCAAATCACCGATGACCGAGTGCCGAACGGACGGCACCTCCGCGTTCAACACACGTACGGAGCAGCGACGTCTCCTCCTTCTTGATCCAGCAAGGGGGTGAAGGAAATATGCCCTAGAGGCAATAATAAAGTTATTATTTATTTCCTTATATCATGATAAATGTTTATTATTCATGCTAGAATTGTATTAACCGGAAACATAATACATGTGTGAATACATAGACAAACAGAGTGTCACTAGTATGCCTCTACTTGACTAGCTCGTTAATCAAAGATGGTTATGTTTCCTAACCATAGACATGAGTTGTCATTTGATTAACGGGATCACCTCATTAGGAGAATGACGTGATTGACTTGACCCATTCCGTTAGCTTAGCACCCGATCGTTTAGTATGTTGCTATTGCTTTCTTCATGACTTATACATGTTCCTATGACTATGAGATTATGCAACTCCCGTTTACCGGAGGAACACTTTGTGTGCTACCAAACGTCACAACGTAAATGGGTGATTATAAAGGTGCTCTACAGGTGTCTCCAAAGGTACTTGTTGGGTTGGCATATTTCGAGATTAGGATTTGTCACTCCGATTGTCGGAGAGGTATCTCTGGGCCCACTCGGTAATGCACATCACTATAAGCCTTGCAAGCATTGTGACTAATGAGTTAGTTGCCGGATGATGTGTTACGGAACGAGTAAAGAGACTTGCCGGTAACGAGATTGAACTAGGTATCGAGATACCGACGATCAAATCTCGGGCAAGTAACATACCGGTGACAAAGGGAACAACGTATGTTGTTATGCGGTCTGACCGATAAAGATCTTCATAGAATATGTGGGAGCCAATATGGGCATCCAGGTCCCGCTATTGGTTATTGACCGGAGACGTGTCTCGGTCATGTCTACATAGTTCTCGAACCCGTAGGGTCCGCACGCTTAACGTTACGATGACAGTTTTATTGAGTTTTGATGTACCGAAGTAGTTCGGAGTCCCGGATGAGATCGGGGATATGACGAGGAGTCTCGAAATGGTCGAGACGTAAAGATCGATATATTGGACGACTATATTTGGACTTCGTAAAGGTTCCGAGTGATTCGGGTATTTTTCGGAGTACCGGAGAGTTACGGGAATACGTATTGGGCCTTATTGGGCCATACGGGAAAGAAGAAAAAGGGCCACAAGGGTGGCCGCACCCCTCCCCTTGATCTGGTCCGAATTGGACTAGGGAAGGGGGGCGCCCCCTTCCTTCCTTCTCTTTTTCCCTTCCTCTTTTCCTATTCCATATGGGAGGTGGAATCCTACTAGGACTAGGGAGTCCTAGTAGGACTCCACACTTGGTGCGCCCCCTCCTAGGGCCGGCCTCCTCCTCCCTTGCTCCTTTATATACGGGGGCAGGGGGCACCCCAGAGACACAACAATTGATCCTTGAGATCTCTTAGCCGTGTGCGGTGCCCCCCTCCATCATATTACACCTCGATAATACCGTTGCGGAGCTTAGGCGAAGCCCTGCGTCGGTGGAACATCATGATCGTCACCACGCCGTCGTGCTGACGAAACTCTCCCTCAACACTCGGCTGGATCGGAGTTCGAGGGACGTCATCGAGCTGAACGCGTGTAGAACTCGGAGGTGTCGTGCGTTCGGTACTTGATCGGTCGGATCGTGAAGACGTACAACTACATCAACCGCGTTGTGATAACGCTTCCGCTGTCGGTCTACGAGGGTACGTGGACAACACTCTCCCCTCTCGTTGCTATGCATCACCATGATTTTGCGTGTGCGTAGGAATTTTTTTGAAATAACTACGTTCCCCAACAGTGGCATCCGAGCCTGGTTTTATGCGTTGATGCTATGCACGAGTAGAACACAAGTGAGTTGTGGGCGATATAAGTCATACTGCTTACCAGCATGTCATACTTTGGTTCAGCGGTATTGTGAGATGAAGCGGCCCGGACCGACATTACGCATACGCTTACGCGAGACTGGTTTCACCGTTGCGAGCACTCGTTGCTTAAAGGTGACTGGCGGGTGTCTGTCTCTCTCACTTTAGTTGAACCGAGTGTGGCTACGCCCGGTCCTTGCGAAGGTTAAAACAACACCAACTTGACAAACTATCGTTGTGGTTTTGATGCGTAGGTAAGAACGGTTCTTGCTAAGCCCGTAGCAGCCACGTAAAACTTGCAACAACAAAGTAGAGGACGTCTAACTTGTTTTTGCAGGGCATGTTGTGATGTGATATGGTCAAGACATGATGTGATATAATTTGTTGTATGAGATGATCATGTTTTGTAACCGAGTTATCGGCAACTGGCAGGAGCCATATGGTTGTCGTTTTATTGTATGCAATGCAATCGCCATGTAATGCTTTACTTTATCACTAAGCGGTAGCGATAGTCGTAGAAGCATAAGATTGACGAGACGACAACGATGCTATGATGGAGATCAAGGTGTCGCGCCGGTGACGATGGTGATCATGACGGTGCTTCGGAGATAGAGATCACAAGCACGGTGCTTCGGAGATGGAGATCACAAGCACAAGATGATGATGGCCATATCATATCACTTATATTGATTGCATGTGATGTTAATCCTTTATGCATCTTATCTTGCTTTGTTTGACGGTAGCATTATAAGATGATCCTTCACTAAATTATCAAAGTATAAGTGTTCTCCCTGAGTATGCACCGTTGCGAAAGTTCTTCGTGCTGAGACACCACGTGATGATCGGGTGTGATAGGCTCTACGTTCAAATACAACGGGTGCAAAACAGTTGCACACGCGGAATACTCAGGTTAAACTTGACGAGCCTAGCATATAACAGATATGGCCTCGGAATACGGAGACCGAAAGGTCGAGCGTGAATCATATAGTAGATATGATCAACATAGTGATGTTCACCATTGAAACTACTCCATCTCACGTGATGATCGGACATGGTTTAGTTGATATGGATCACGTGATCACTTAGAGGATTAGAGGGATGTCTATCTAAGTGGGAGTTCTTAAGTAATATGATTAATTGAACTTAAATTTATCATGAACTTAGTCCTAATAGTATTTTGCAAATTATGTTGTAGATCAATAGCTCGCGTTGTTGCTTCCCTGTTTTATTTTTGATATGTTCCTAGAGAAAATTATGTTGAAAGATGTTAGTAGCAAAGATGCGGATTGGATCCGTGATCTGAGGATTTTCCTCATTGCTGCACAGAAAAATTATGTCCTTGATGCACCGCTAGGTGACAGACCTATTGCAGGAGCAGATGCAGACGTTATGAACGTTTGGCTAGCTCAGTATGATGACTACTTGATAGTTTAGTGCACCATGCTTAACGGCTTAGAATCGGGACTTCAAAGACGTTTTTGAACGTCATGGACCATATGAGATGTTCCAGGAGTTGAAGTTAATATTTCAAGCAAATACCCGAGTTGAGAGATATGAAGTCTCCAACAAGTTCTATATCTAAAAGATGGAGGAGAATCGCTCAACTAGTGAGCATGTGCTCAGATTGTCTGGGTACTACAATCGCTTGAATCAAGTGGGAGTTAATCTTCCAGATAAAATAGTGATTGACAGAATTCTCTAGTCACCATCACCAAGTTAGTAGAACTTCGTGATGAACTATAGTATGCAAGGGATGACGAAAGTAATTCCCGAGCTCTTCGTGATGCTGAAATCGACGAAGGTAGAAATCAAGAAAAACATCAAGTGTTGATGGTTGACGAGACCACTAGTTTCAATAAAAGGGCAAAGGGAAGAAGGGGAACTTCAAGAAGAACGGCAAGCAAGTTGCTGCTCAAGTGAAGAAGCCTAAGTCTGGTCCTAAGTCTGAGACTAAGTGCTTCTACTGCAAAGGGACTGGTCACTAGAAGCGGAACTACCCCAACTATTTGGTGGATAAGAAGGATGGCAAAGTGAACAAAGGTATATTTGATATACAGATTATTGATGTGTACTTTACTAGTGTTTGTAGCAACCCCTCGGTAATTGATACTGGTTCAGTTGCTAAGAGTAGTAACTCGAAACGGGAGTTGCAGAATAAACAGAGACTAGTAAAAGTGAACAAAAGTATATTTGATATACAGATTATTGATGTGTACTTTACTAGTGTTTATAGCAACCCCTCGGTAATTGATACTGGTTCAGTTGCTAAAGAGTAGTAACTAGAAAACGGGAGTTGCAGAATAAACAGAGACTAGTAAAAGGCGAGGTGACGATGTGTGTTGGAAGTAGTTCCAAGATTGATATGATCATCATCGCACACTCCCTGTACTTTCAGGATTAGTGTTGAAACTAAATAAGTGTTATTTGGTGTTTGCGTTGAGCATGAATATGATTTGATCATGTTTATTGCAATACGGTTATTCATTTAAATTAGAGAACAATTGTTGTTCTGTTTACATGAATAAAACCTTCTATGGTCATACACACCAACGAAAATGGTTTGTTGGACCTCGATCGTAGTGATACACATATTCATAATATTGAAGCCAAAAGATGCAAAGTTAATAATGATAGTGCAACTTATTTGTGGCACTGCCGTTTAGGTCATATTGGTGTAAAGCGCATGAAGAAACTCCATACTGATGGGATTTTCGAATCACTTGATTATGAATCACTTGATGCTTGCGAACCGTGCCTCATGGGCAAGATGACTAAAACGCCGTTCTCCGGAACTATGGAAAGAGCAACAGATTTGTTGGAAATCATACATACAGATGTATGTGGTCCGATGAATATTGAGGCTCGTAGCAGGTATCATTATTTTCTGACATTCACAGATGATTTGAGCAGATATGGGTATATCTACTTAATGAAACAGAAGTCTGAAACATTTGAAAAGTTCATATAATTTCAGAGTGAAGTAGAAAATCATCGTAACAAGGAAATAAAGTTTCTACGATCTGATCGTGGAGGAGAATATTTGAGTTACGAGTTTGGTCTTCATTTGAAACAATGCGGAATAGTTTCGCAACTCACGCCACCTGGAACACCACAACATAATGGTGTGTCCGGACGTCATAACCATACTTTATTAGATATGGTGCAATATATGATGTCTCTTACCGATCTACCACTATCGTTTTGGGGTTATGCATTAGAGACAGCTGCATTCACGTTAAATAGGCTACCATCTAAATCCGTTGAGACGACATCTTATGAACTATGGTTTGGCAAGAAACCAAAGTTGTCGTTTCTTAGAATTTGGGGTTGCGATGCTTATGTGAAAAAGTTTCATCCTGATAAGCTCAAACCCAAATCGGAGAAATGTGTCTTCATAGGATACCCAAAGGAGACAGTTGGGTACACCTTCTATCACAGATCCGAAGGCAAGACATTCGTTGCTAAGTATGGATCCTTTCTAGAAGGAGTTTCTCTCGAAAGAAGTGAGTGGGAGGAAAGTAGAACTTGATGAGGTAATTGTACCTGCTCCCTTATTGGAAAGTAATTCATCGCAGAAACCAGTTTCTGTGACGCCTATACCAATTAGTGAGGAAGTTAATGATGATGATCATGGAACTTCAGATCAAGTTATTACTGAACCTCGTAGGTCAACCAGAGTGAGATCCACACCAGAGTGGTACGGTAATCCTGTTCTGGAGGTCATGTTATTTGACCATGACGAACCTACGAACTATGAAGAAGCGATGGTGAGCCCAGATTCCGCAAAATGGCTTGAGGCCATGAAATCTGAGATGAGATCCATGTATGAGAACAAAGTATGGACTTTGATTGACTTGCCCAATGATTGACGAGCCATTGAGATTAAAATGGATCTTCAAGAGGAAGACGGACGCTGATAGTAGTGTTACTATCTACAAAGCTAGACTTGTCGGAAAAAGGTTTTTTGACAAAGTTCAAAGTGTTGAACACGATGAGATTTTCTCACTCGCAGCGATGCTTAAGTCTGTCCGAATCATGTTAGCAATTGTCGCATTTTATGAAATCTGGCAAATGGATAAACAAAACTGCATTCCTTAATGGATTCTTTAAAGAAGAGTTGTATATGATGCAACCAGAAGGTTTTGTCAATCCTAAAGGTGCTAACAAAATATGCAAGCTCCAGCGATCCATCTATGGACTGGTGCAAGCATCTCGGAGTTGGAATATACGCTTTGATAAGTTGATCAAAGGATATAGTTTTATACACACTTGCGGTGAAGCCTGTATTTACAAGAAAGTGAGTGGGAGCACTACAGCATTTCTGATAAGTATATGTGAATGACATATTGTTGATCGGAAATAATGTAGAATTATTCTGCAAAGCATAAAGGAGTGTTTGAAAGGAGTTTTTCAAAGAAAGACTTCGGTGAAGCTGCTTACATATTGAGCATCAAGATCTATAGAGATAGATCAAGACGCTTGATAAAGTTTTCCATGAGTACATACCTTAACAAGATTTTGAAGTAGTTCAAAATAGAACAGTCAAAGAAAGAGTTCTTGCCTGTGTTACAAGGTGTGAAATTGAGTAAGACTCAAAACCCGACCACGGCACAAGATAGAAAAAGAATGAAAGTCATTCCCTATGCCTCGGCCATAGGTTCTATAAAGTATGTCATGCTGTGTACCGGATCTATTGTATACCCTACACTGATTTTGGCAAGGGAGTACAATAGTGATCTAGGAGTAGATCACTAGACAGCGGTCAAAATTATCCTTACTTGAATAAGGATATGTTTCTCGATTATGGAAGTGCCAAAAGGCTCGTCGTAAAAGGTTACGTCAATGCAAGTTTTGACACTAATCTAAATAACTCTAAGTCTCGGTCTAGATACATATTGAAAGTGGGAGCAATTAGCTAGAGTAGCTCCATGCAGAGCATTGTAGACATAGAAATTTGCAAAATACTTACGGATCTGAATATGACAGACCCGTTGACTAAAATTATCTCACAAGCAAAACATGATCACACCTTAGTACTATTTGGGTGTTAATCACATAGCGATATGAACTAGATTACTGACTCTAGTAAACCCTTTGGGTGATGGTCACATGACGATGTGAACTATGGGTGTTAATCACATGGTGATGTGAACTATTCATGTTAAATCACATGGCGATGTGAACTAGAGACTGAAGGAAATATGCCCTAGAGGCAATAATAAAGTTATTATTTATTTCCTTATATCATGATAAATGTTTATTATTCATGCTAGAATTGTATTAACCGGAAACATAATACATGTGTGAATACATAGACAAACAGAGTGTCACTAGTATGCCTCTACTTGACTAGCTCGTTAATCAAAGATGGTTATGTTTCCTAACCATAGACATGAGTTGTCATTTGATTAACGGGATCACCTCATTAGGAGAATGACGTGATTGACTTGACCCATTCCGTTAGCTTAGCACCCGATCGTTTAGTATGTTGCTATTGCTTTCTTCATGACTTATACATGTTCCTATGACTATGAGATTATGCAACTCCCGTTTACCGGAGGAACACTTTGTGTGCTACCAAACGTCACAACGTAAATGGGTGATTATAAAGGTGCTCTACAGGTGTCTCCAAAGGTACTTGTTGGGTTGGCATATTTCGAGATTAGGATTTGTCACTCCGATTGTCGGAGAGGTATCTCTGGGCCCACTCGGTAATGCACATCACTATAAGCCTTGCAAGCATTGTGACTAATGAGTTAGTTGCCGGATGATGTGTTACGGAACGAGTAAAGAGACTTGCCGGTAACGAGATTGAACTAGGTATCGAGATACCGACGATCAAATCTCGGGCAAGTAACATACCGGTGACAAAGGGAACAACGTATGTTGTTATGCGGTCTGACCGATAAAGATCTTCATAGAATATGTGGGAGCCAATATGGGCATCCAGGTCCCGCTATTGGTTATTGACCGGAGACGTGTCTCGGTCATGTCTACATAGTTCTCGAACCCGTAGGGTCCGCACGCTTAACGTTACGATGACAGTTTTATTGAGTTTTGATGTACCGAAGTAGTTCGGAGTCCCGGATGAGATCGGGGATATGACGAGGAGTCTCGAAATGGTTGAGACATAAAGATCGATATATTGGACGACTATATTCGGACTTCGGAAAGGTTCCGAGTGATTCGGGTATTTTTCGGAGTACCGGAGAGTTACGGGAATACGTATTGGGCCTTATTGGGCCATACGGGAAAGTAGAAAAAGGGCCACAAGGGTGGCCGCACCCCTCCCCTTGATCTGGTCCGAATTGGACTAGGGAAGGGGGGCGCCCCCTTCCTTCCTTCTCTTTTTCCCTTCCTCTTTTCCTATTCCATATGGGAGGTGGAATCCTACTAGGACTAGGGAGTCCTAGTAGGACTCCACACTTGGTGCGCCCCCTCCTAGGGCCGGCCTCCTCCTCCCTTGCTCCTTTATATAGGGGGCAGGGGGGCACCCCAGAGACACACCAATTTATCCTTGAGATCTCTTAGCCGTGTGCGGTGCCCCCCTCCACCATATTACACCTCGATAATACCGTTGCGGAGCTTAGGCGAAGCCCTGCGTCGGTGGAACATCATGATCGTCACCATGCCGTCGTGCTGACGAAACTCTCCCTCAACACTCGGCTGGATCGGAGTTCGAGGGACGTCATCGAGCTGAACGTGTCTAGAACTCGGAGGTGCCGTGCGTTCGGTACTTGATCGGTCGGATCGTGAAGACGTACGACTACATCAACCGCGTTGTGATAACGCTTCCGCTGTCGGTCTACGAGGGTACGTGGACAACACTCTCCCCTCTCGTTGCTATGCATCACCATGATCTTGCGTGTGTGTAGGAATTTTTTTGAAATTACTACGTTCCCCAACAGGGGGAAGGAGAGGTTGATGGAGATCCAGCAGCACGACGGCGTGGTGGTGGAAGTAGCGGGGATCTCGGCAGGGCTTCGCCAAGCTTCTGCGAGAGGGAGAGGTGTTGCAGGGGGAGAGGGAGGCGCCAGGGGCTGTGGTGCTGCTGCCCTCCCTCCCCCCACTATATATAGGCCCCCTGGAGGGGGGCGCCGGCCCCGGAACCCATCTACAAGGGGGCGGCAGCCAGGGGGGAAACTCCCCCCCCCCAAGTCAAGTGGGGTGCCCCCCACCCCCAGGGTTTCCAACCCTAGGCGCAGGGGGAGGCCCATGGGAGGCGCCCCAGCCCACTAAGGGCTGGTTTCCTTCCCACTTCAGCCCATGGGGCCCTCCGGGATAGGTGGCCCCACCCGGTGGACCCCCGGGACCCTTCCGGTGGTCCCGGTACAATACCGATAACCCCCGAAACTTTCCCGGTG
The DNA here is from genome assembly GCF_018294505.1 of Triticum aestivum. Lineage (NCBI taxonomy): Eukaryota > Viridiplantae > Streptophyta > Magnoliopsida > Poales > Poaceae > Triticum > Triticum aestivum. The sequence continues at coordinate 456,301,123 of NC_057805.1, read as the reverse complement.
GCCGAAACTGGACTTCCTATATATAATTCTTCACCTCCGGACCATTCCGGAACTCCTCGTGATGTTCGGGATCTCATCCGGGACTCCAAAAAACTTTCGGGTTTCCGCATACTAATATCTCTACAACCCTAGCGTCACCGAACCTTAAGTGTGTAGACCCTACGGGTTCGGGAGACATGCAGACATGACCGAGACGCCTCTCCGGTCAATAACCAACAGCGGGATCTGGATACCCATGTTGGCTCCCACATGTTCCACGATGATCTCATCGGATGAACCACGATGTCGAGAATTCAATCAATCCCGTATACAATTCCCTTTGTCAATCGGTACGTTACTTGCCCGAGATTCGATCGTTGGTATCCCAATACCTTGTTCAATCTCGTTACCGGCAAGTCACTTTACTCGTACCGTAATGCATGATCCCGTGGCTAACCCCTTAGTCACATTGAGCTCATTATGATGATGCATTACCGAGTGGGCCCAAAGATACCTCTCCGTCATACGGAGTGACAAATCCCAGTCTCGATCCGTGCCAACTCAACAGACACTTTCGGAGATACCCGTAGTGTACCTTTATAGTCACCCAGTTACGTTATGACGTTTGGCACACCCAAAGCACTCCTACGGTATCCGGGAGTTGCACGATCTCATGGTCTAAGGAAATGATACTTGACATTGGAAAAGCTCTAGCAAACGAACTACACGATCTTTTGTGCTATGCTTAGGATTGGGTCTTGTCCATCACATCATTCTCCTAATGATGTGATCCCGTTATCAATGACATCCAATGTCCATAGTCAGGATACCATGACTATCTGTTGATCAACGAGCTAGTCAACTAGAGGCTTACTAGGGACACGTTGTGGTCTATGTATTCACACATGTATTACGATTTCCGGATAACACAATTATAGCATGAACAATAGACAATTATCATGAACAAAGAAATATAATAATAACCATTTATTATTGCCTCTAGGGCATATTTCCAACATCATGTGCACGGTGACGACGAACGCCATCGAGCTCAAGTACGACAACGACAACATCAACATGAAGATGCTCGAGATGCGCCTACCTACAAGTCCCAACAAGCTCTACATCAAGCTACGACCAAACTTCATGAGCACAAGAGAAGACCGCGAGACGAGCACCACCAAGACGGAGCTACGGCTACAACAACCACTTCACCACTTCGGCATCTTCACCAAGTGCTATCAAGGCATCTTCGCCTTTGGACGTACGGCATCTTCGCCTACTTCCCATGAGTTCGCCTACATCGACATCTTCAACAATGAGGCGACCACCTACAAGTGAGGGCGACACTTCCATCTTCGGAAGCCCCTCAAGGAAGATGGCCGAGAATGGGAATTTCCCTTCGGTCATGGAGACGAGCTACAAGGTGCCACATCATATGGGCCTCCAACAACAAGACGGCGACAAGACGGTCGAGCTAGGGCCATCCCCTTTGACAATGGCGACGAGCATGAACCTCTTCAACAACATGAAGACGAAGCCCATTTTGGACTCATACTCCGAGTCAAGCTACGAGACCGCACATGGAGACATTTGCACCAACATCTCTCCGACACCCACATATGAAGAGATGCCCCAATTGCCATGTGAGGAGAGCCACCCCACCATGAGTGATATGAGTGACTCCACCATATGTGACATTGAGTGCATTTCCTATGAGAGGATGAGTGTGACCACCACTAGCCCCACACTTGAGAGCATGCCACACATCCTATGTGAGGTTGAGAGCCATTTGAGTGACTCCACCAACCATATGAGTGAGAGCATCCAAGAGGGAGTGAGTGAGCCACAACACTTAGTGAGTGAGTGTGACGCCCCCGATTTGACCGTACACTAATCATGCACGCAAATGTGTACGATCAAGATCAGGGACTCACGGGAAGATATCACAACACAACTCTAAAACATAAATAAGTCATACAAGCATCATAATACAAGTCAGGGGCCTCGAGGGCTCGAATACAAGTGCTCGATCACAGACGAGTCAGCGGAAGCAACAATATCTGAGTACAGACATAAGTTAAACAAGTTTGCCTTAGAAGGCTAGCACAAAAGTAGCAACGATCGAAAAGGCAAGGCCTCCTGCCTGGGACCTCCTAACTACTCCTGGTCGTCGTCAGCGGCCTGCACGTAGTAGTAGGCACCTCCAGTGTCGTAGGAGTCATCGTCGACGGTGGCGTCTGGCTCCTGGGCTCCAGCATCTGGTTGTGACAACCAGATAGAAAGGAAAGGGGGAAAAGAGGGAGAGAAGCAACCGTGAGTACTCATCCAAAGTACTCGCAAGCAAGGAGCTACACTACATATGCATGGGTATATGTGTAAAGGGGCATATCAGTGGACTGAACTGCAGAATGCCAGAATAAAAGGGGGATAGCTAGTCCTGTCGAAGACTACGCTTCTGGCCATCTCCATCTTGCAGCATGTAGAAGAGAGTAGATTGAAGTCCTCCAAGTAGCATCGCATAGCATAATCCTACCCGCCGATCCCCTCCTCGTCGCCCTGTTAGAGAGCGATCACCGGGTTGTATCTGGCACTTGGAAGGGTGTATTTTACTCAGTATCCAGTTCTAGTTGTCATAAGGTCAAGGTACAACTCCGGGTCGTCCTTTTACCGAGGAACACGGCTATTCGAATAGATAAACTTCCCTGCAGGGGTGCACCACATAACCCAACACGCTCGATCCCATTTGGCCGGACACACTTTTCTGGGTCATGCCCGGCCTCGTAAGATCAACACGTCGCATCCCCACCTAGGCTCAACAGAGAGGTCAGCACGCCGGTCTAACCCTATGCGCGCAGGGGTCTGGGCCCATCGCCCTATGCACACCTGCACGTTGCGTACGCGGCCGGAAGCAGACCTAGCCCCCTTAATACAAGCGCGAGCTTACGGTCCAATGCGGCGCGCGCCACTCAGTCGCTGACGTCAAAAGAGCTTCGGCTGATACCACGACGTCGGGATACCCATAACTACTCCCGCGTAGATGGTTAGTGCGTATAGACCAAATGGCCAGACTCAGATCAAACACCAAGATCTCGTTAAGCGTGTTAAGTATCCGCGAACGCCGACCAGGGCCAGGCCCACCTCTCACCTAGGCGGTCTCAACCTGCCCTGTCGCTCTGCCACAAAGATCCACTTGCGGGCACTCCTACGAGCCGACCCGACTTTAGTCACCACATGTGTCATGTATATAGTATATAAGTATATACCCGTGATCACTGCCCAGGTGATCACGGCCCGATAGTATAGCACAGCAGACGGACAAGAATGTAGGGCCACTGATGGAAAACTAGCATCCTATACTAAGCATGTAGGATTGCAGGTAAAGGTAACAACAGTAGTAGCAAGGATAGGCTATGCATCAGGATAGGATTCGGAAAGCAGTAACATGCTACACTACTCTAATGCAAGCAGTATAGAGAAGAATAGGC
>NC_057805.1:456262251-456297406 GCF_018294505.1 Triticum aestivum | reverse complement strand
TGGCACGTAGGAGGGGTCGTCAACTCCGTAGTCGAACTGGGTAGCAGTGTCGGTCTCGTAGTCTACCGGAGAGAATAGGGGGAAGAAACAGTAAATACAATGCAAACATAAGCATGATGATGCGTGACATGACAATGAGCGGTACTAGGCGTGCCCTAACGCGGCAGTAGGTGGTACCGGCGAAGGGGGGGAACATCCGGGAAAGTATTCCCGATGTTTCGCAATTTCGGACAGATGAAACGGAGGGGGAAAGTTGCGTGTTCGATAGGTTAGGGAGGTGTGGTGGACGAACGGGCTACGTATTCGGATTCGTCTCGTCGTTCTGAGAAACTTTCATGTACAAAGTTTTCCCATCCGAGTTACGGATTAAAAGATATGATTTTCTAAAGATTTAATCATTTTCTGGAATTATTTAATCTAACAGAAAAGGAATATGACGTCAGCATGACGTAATGATGACCTCAGCAGTCAACAGAGCGGCTGACCAGGTCAAACTGACCAGTGGGTCCTACCTGTCATAGACAGTGGACTAGCAGAAGATTAAACTAACTAAATTTAGATTAGTTAACTACTGGACCCCACCTGTCATTGTCTAATCATCTAAACTAATTAGTTTTAATTATTAAAATGTTTTAATTACCGGATTAAGCGGTGGGGCCCGCACGTCAGTGGCTGGGGCTTGCCCAGTCAGCAGTTGACTGGGTTAACCCAGTCAACTAGGACCCACGGGGCCCACTGGCAGTGGCACTGGGGTGGCCCCAGGCCAGCCACGTCGGCGGCCGGCGCCGGAGTTGGCTCCGGCGAGCCAAAACGCGGCGGCGCGCGGCGGGCTCGGCTCGGGTTTAGCGCACAGGGGGTCCCAGGGGCCGCGGTTGCTTGCGTTCGACGCGGCTCGACGCCGCGCGTCGAACGGTGGCGGTGCGGGGTGCTGGGGAGGTCGAAGCGGAGCGCCAGGAGCTCGCCGGCGGCGGGGTGGTTCGGGCGTGCGGCAGAGGCGGGTCTACGGTGCGAACTGGGGCAAACCGAAGAGCGGGGCGAGGCCTACACGATGCGGCCAAGGCAACGGAGGCACGAACGGGACCAAAAGGTCGCCGTGGCCACGCCGGCGACGAGGCCAGGCGGCGGAGGGTGCGGCCTAACACGGCGCGGTGGCTACGGCAAGCTAGCGAGCTAATGGAGAGGGGGAGGAGGAGCAAGAGCTCACAGCGGGGCGTAGCCGTTTAAAGTGGGCGCGGGGAAGGCGTGGTGCAGTCGGAACCGACGGCGAACGGCGGCGGGGATCCGACGAGGAAGAAGATGGCGCGGGGTCGATGCAGGGTTCCCGGGGCTCGGGCCCGTGGTCGAGGAGGACGGGCTCGACGCGGCGGAGCTCGTGGACACGTCGGGGAGGAGAACGGGGCTCGGTGGCCGCGGCTATGGCGCAGCCATGGCGACGGCGGCGCTCGGTTACGGTGGGGAACGAGGTGGAGCTGAGGGAGGAGGGAGAGGCGCAGGAACCGAGGGCGAGAGTGGGGGCGAGTGGGAGGCGCGATCGAGGAGGCGGGGCGTGGCGGCCTTATCCTCCCCCGTCGCCGGCGAGGGGGTGCGGCGGGGACCTGCCCCTGTTCCGACCCCGGTCGGGGGAACAGGGAAGGGGAGGGAACGACCGAGCGAGGTGGGCCAGGCCGGCTGGGCCTGGGGTCGGCCCAGTTGGGCCAGGGTCCAGTGGGGGGGAGGGTTTTCTCTTCTTCTCTTTTTTTGTTTGTTTCTCCCCTTTTGTATTTTCTTTTTATTTATTTATTTTCTTTTCTGTTTTACTTCAATTTAAATTATTTAGGCATCTTATAAAAATGTGTTTACTACACCATTTTTACTTATGCAAAATATGGCATCTCCCGAACATTTTGTTTTAAATTTTGATAAACTTTTATTGTTGACATAAATTTAAAAATTGAATTTTGAAACGGTTTGACCTAACGGTAGATTAGCAACAGTAACCGTGGTGACGTGGCACCATTAGCGTGGGATTACTGTAGCTTGATTATCCGGGCGTTAAAGTGAGGTAGTTGACACGGCATGTGAGGCCACTATGATTTCTGACAACTTAACCTCTACTCCGAGTGTGTTTTCTTTGGTGCTAGGTATCCTACATGACGACATGCCTATCCTCGACGAGTCCATACCTCCAATGGAGACGATGATGGCCATGGTGGACGATGATGCACCCCCCACATGGTACCATCAAGTTGCAACCTCACCTACAACACATGCATGAGCGATGCTCCAAAGGTAACATAGGTGATGGTGCTTCTCTTGTCCCACAAGTGGACTATCTTACCAATGATTGCTTGCATGATGTTGATCCACCTATTCCCATGCTTCACGCTAGTGCGACTTCTTCATGTCATGACTTACCAATTTATGATGAATATGATGATGAGCATGTTGAGTTGCCTAGTTGTGATGCTATGCTCCATAGGATATCATGTGAAAATTCTATTGGTCACTTCATGTTTGACAATCCATTGAACTTGTCATATGCTATGAGTGAGATCTCCCATATTACATCATTTCAATCTCAACTTAGTAACTATGCATGCCCCATTAAAATAAATCCCATTTGCACTTATGGCATAGATGACGAGATGACGGTCATTGGCTTTTGTTTTTCATGTGATGATATTGCCATGCTTCCTTTACATGATTTGCGCAATTTATCTAGTATGCCATGCCATGATCACATTGTTCCAAATATGCATTGTTTTGGATGTTGTCAATATTCTCCATGTGATGTTTCCACTAATGCTCATGAGGAGAACCCCATAGTTTCCTCATACATATTAGGAGATTTTGATGCATTTCATACTTTGCATGATTCCCATAATTGCGTGCACCATATGCATTCCATGAATAACAATGCTCTACATATTTCTCATGATGCATTACACAATTTGAGTCTCCATTATGCTATACATAATAACAAACCTCTCATGATGGATGACATGTTTCTATATCACGCATCTCATTTATTTGAGCATTGGATATTTTGTGCTAACCAACACATGCACGTATGCATCATGATGGATGATGTGTACATATACCATGCACACACAATTTTTCCTTTGCCTTTGTTTTGTGTAGGTACTCACGTATACTCGTCAACCTCTCAATCCCAAGAGTTGACGAAACGAGCTCTTGAGAGCAACGACGATTTGGGATCCCGTGGACTATCCTTACCACCGTTCCATTTGCGCAAGGACTACGCACATATCTTTTACTTATCTCTCACACGGCTATGGGCTATTTACCACTTATCACCTTATGCGCATTCTATCGTGTTCACTTTGCATGTTATGCTTGCTTCTAAGACTTTGCCATGCAATTGTGACCCTTGCTTGCACTTACATATGATTCACCATTATACTACTTCCATGTGTATTTGCATGCTTGGTGGGGATCCTTGTTACTATTACCATGTTTTCCTTGTACCTCATGCTATTGATGATTGTTATGTTGGGAGAGTCATGATGTCCCATTGCTATTTATATATGGCCTATCGCCAATACATTGATGATATTTTGCTCATGTCTTGCTTTCATGCTTGCGATATGTTATGTGCATTATTCTTGACCATTATTTGCACACATGACATGCTTGCCATGATTCCTCCTAGTACGTTGCATCTTTGCACTACTAGCTTGCATGACTTGATTCATATGATTACTTGCTATGTTGCATCACCCATGTTCCATTCTTACTCGCTTTCTTGGGTTGATGACATATATGTTCATGCCTCTCACTTGATTTGTCTTGATCATTGTCTCTTGTCTCCATTAGTTGCATCTCTCATATCACCTTGTATTGAGTGCCAACTTGCTATGCTTATTGATCGTGGAGACTTGGACATATTACTTGTGAAGCATGCTTGCTTACTTGAGCCTATTGTCTTTGGTTGTAGTTGCATCATATGCTTTCATACCATACCACACCTTGTTCTTTCTTTATAAGAATGATGAAAACACTTGTTGGGTATCTTGCCCCTCGAATGATAGGTCTTGCATTTGCACTAACCTCATTTGTTTTTCCGAGTGTTTGTCATGTTCTTTCATTTTGAGGGATTCACAAGGCGGTACCATAAAGAGACATTTTGGTTATGTGAAGGTGTACATGATGTGCGACACCAACATTTTTGACATCCTCATAAAGGTGAACTCTTTCCCTTTGAGCCATCTTCACATATGCATATAGGATGGGCCGTACTTTCATTGTTGTTTCCTTCTTCTTGTCTACATGATACATATATTGGATGGAGGACCGACATTGGAGATGGACCCTATGGACCTTCAAGTTGAGGAGTGCCCGGACTTATTGGATGCACCTTCGGACTTCCACTCATGCCACGACATCGAGCTTTGGTGCATCAACACTTCTTTGACTTTTTGTACCACCACATCCATATTTGTTGATTGTGCTACCACATGTCATGCTCGATGGACATATCATACTCACCACAAGTTTGCACCCTATGCATGGATTGACTCACATTATGATTGCCTTGTTGCATCTTCCATTTCTATGTCATCCATGATATATGCGCTTATGCACTTCCTAAGCAAATTTGTTGTGATCTTTCTTGATGGCATATTCATACATCATGATCATATTACCCACCATCAATTGCATGATCACATAGTCACATTGAGCACCAATTACCATGTTCATGCTCTTGATAAACCATCCCATTATGACATCATTTTGCACAATGGTAGAATTTATAGCTTTGTGCATCATACCAATTGCCATACTTTTGTGTGCACAACGAATGAATTTGCTTCCATGATTGCCTTACATATCATTCTATATCATTTGCCTACGCTTCATGCACCTTGTCATGATCAATCTCATCGGGCGAACTCATGCTTATTTGATGGACACTTTGTGTGCACTAACCATTGTATTTCCGATGTCGCTTGTGTTTGCTCTTTTTGCATGTATACCACTCCGGAGACACCTTGGAGTACTTGGATTGCGCCATGACTTCCACTCCGTCCAATTACAAGTCCGTCCACGACAACCGTTTCCATGGTGATGAGGATTACGATCCGAGGTCGGATCTTTCCCAAGGGAGGGGAGATGATGCGGAGCATCCGACGATCATCCCCATGTACACTATGACTACCCTCCAAGCCCCATGTGGACATACGACGAGACCTCAAACATACGCCATTGGACACAAGGTGAACCCGCTCCTAAATGCTTCTCCTTTCCATTCATGCGAGACACGGTTGCTACCTAATGCAAGGACACTACACATGCCTAGGTACCAAGGAGACCCTCTCGAAGATGCTCGGAACGATGGACAAGTCCCCAAGTACAAGGATGAAGGAGCACGACGAGAGGAACCGGAGAAAGGCTACAGGACCCGGACATCCGGCCCCTTAAGATGTCAACAACAACAGCAGCCCAGCAACCGAAGTGCTACAGGGCCCGGACATCCGGCCCCTCCCGCAAGCCCGGACATCCGGCCCTAGCCCGGACATCCGGCGCCCCATCACAGAACGTCCAGAAGCTGGATCTCGCCAGCCCGGACATCCGGCCCCAGAGCCCGGACATCCGGCGTCTCGGGAAAGCCCGGACATCCGGCCCGTTGCTCGGACATCCGGCCCTTCCTGCCTGCGTGCAGTGTATCTGGGCCGAAAGCCCATGTACCCCTTCGCCCCTTAGACTATATATACTCCCCCTCCACCTACATTTTAGGGTTAGCATTGGTTTAGCTCATATGTGAGATAGAGCATTGCTCATCCAATACGGATCTACTCCACGAGAGAGACCGCGACCCCTCTACGGAGAAGATCACCTTGGATTCAAGACCCCCTCTTGGGTGGCCCCATCAAGACCTCCTCACGGAGAAGAACCGGTTACCTTTGTATCGTCCTTTGTTGCTCGTGGATCTTGTATCTCCTCTCGTGTTTCGAGGATCTAGCACATGTGTGACTATATCTTGTTGGTTTTAGTGATTCTCTTGTGTTTTCCCTCGTGTTTCCCCTAGTGTTCTTCGTGTTCTTAGTTGGGACCCGCTCCTTTCATGAAATATCGGCCGTATAGGGTTCCACCCTACATCACCAAGGATGCAATGGTTTGAGCTCTCTATGAACGATACGATCAAGCCACTCACTTGAGAGCCCCCCTTGATAATACGACTATCGATCCTATAGCCCGGTCTCCCGACTAACACCATGAGACCGGTAAAGTAGAAAACCTATCAAGGGCAAACATTTGCCTTGCATATAGTCCACCTGAGCTAGGTGATAGCGATCTCGTCCTGCTCAAGTTGGACCACCTTTCCTGATTGCGCTGGCTCGATGAAGACTAGTAGATTTCTCCCCCATACTGGCTCGATGAAGACTAGTAGATTTCTCCCCCATACTCCACTATGGGTGAGCCTCTTTTCGGCATATTTTCACATGTCCATTTTCACCACAATGTAGGCAAGCTTCAAGCACGAGATCTCTTCGCGATACTCCACTTGAACTTGCACAACACAACCTTGATGACGATCACCACTTGATGCCATACTTCATGGGTTATATGATATCTTCCGCTTGATGCGCGCCCATGAAAATATACCTAACCCTATAAAGAAACCTCACAAAGATCATGGTTAGTACACAAAAGCGCATTGGACAATGCTTACCGTACCATGAGATCACTTGATCCCACTCGGTATATCTTCTACGCTTTGTGTGTTGATCAACTTGAATCCAGTCTTTGTACTTAGTCTTGATCAACCTTGTATCTTATCTTCTCTCTTCATAAAGGTGATGTCTTGAAGGTAAACATGAATGCTCACACAATCTTCTTCAAGACATGCTTGCAATAGCCTCAACTCTCACATGACCAATCTTTGGATAACTCCTTGAATAGCACCTTGGTCAACACATAATCTTCTTCTAATAACCTTGAAACCAACAAATGATCTTCAAGCAATGCCTATGGACAAACCCTTCAAATATAACTCAAGACAACCATTAGTCCATAGGGATTGTCATCGATTATCAAAACCAACAATGGGGGCACCATGCTCTTTCAGCATTAATGCGAGACGAATGATCCGATATCAGTTTGCGTAATATGAGAGAGAAGAACGGTACCCTTGAAAACAACAGACTCGGTGTCGGTTGGTCTACGAAGTTTGACGTATCTATCGACCCTGTACTCGGTGCATCTTCTTCATAAAACGGATTCGTAGCATTGAAGGACACTGGCAGCGCAACCCAGCCTTCCCAAGAGGGCAAACGAGTAGGAAGGAGGCAGAAATCCCGGGCCAGCGCCTGCGCGAGCCAAACAACCCGACATGGCGCAAACGACGCTGACAGGACGGACCCAGCCTCACCCGGCGTGGGTGGGGCAACGCCGAACATCATTATCGATCTTACTGATCAGTGCAGACACTTCACGGATCATTCATAAAACATGTTGTTTACAGACTGCTTTGATTGGTGGCTGTAATTGGTCTTTGAGCGATGGACGGCAACAAGTCATTTAGTTTTACAGCAATATCAATTTTTTTTTTTGCGAATGTTACACCAATATCATCCGAGTCGCTGGGAGCATCTTGTGTTCCCAACCAACAAAGCTCCATCGCCTTGGCAACCGAATCCCTTGGCCGCGAAGTCTCTAGCACAGACTACTATAATCCACACCAGAATCAGTGGCAGGTGTCCGCAACTGTCGGATGATTACTCCGAAAACGTTTCTTATTCAGAACCGGACCTCCAAACCCTCCCATCCAGAGCTCGCCAGCGCATTAAACCCTAATCGACGTGCGAGAGCGAACGTACTACACCACCACACATTCTCTCTCTGCAAGCTGCCGCCCGCCCAACCCAACGCGTTCGGCCAACAAAGATGAGGCGAACTCCCCGTCTCCGGTGAGCTGGACGCACGGAGTCGCCGACCTTTCTCGCCGCCTTTCCGCGCTCGATCGCTGGCCGGAAAAGAGGCAAACCTTATCCCAAAGCCGTGTGAAGGCCAGCCAGCTAGTGGGCGGCGCCACTGGCCGGTGGGCCCGGTACACCACACGCACATCAATACGTCGACGTGCCACCAGCTGTGTCCTCGCTCAGACGGCAGACGCGTCACGCGTGCTGCACAACGGGCGGTAGTACCACATCCATCCACAACGTCTCCGGCGGCCGCCTAATCGCAGTCCAAATTATGTTTAGCACTAAACAAGACAGGAATGATTGGTGGAGGGGTTAGTTAAGCCCTGAGATTTGGCCGCGGTAGTTTTCTCTGGCCGTCAACCTATATAAGTAGAGCCCCGTCGATCTCCTTCCTCTGCCCAGTCACTGTCCACACACATTTCCTTGTAGTTTTGTGTGTACCACGACCACCCCTCTCATCTCATCCCATCCAAGCTAGACAAGTCCCGCACTGTGCTGTGGTGCTCCATCTAGCCAGCTTTTTTGCTCAGCTTAGCTTCCAAATCTGCTCCACAGCTCCGGCGGCACAAGAAGAAAATATCCGTGCGTCCGCGAGAGGAAGGGAGATCGTCCATGGAGAAGGACAACCACAAGGAGGTGAGCCCAATTCCCACCCCCCCCAACGAATCCTTTCGGCTTTCGTGCCGAGAGATCGAATCCATCCATGGGTTTCCTTTTCCTTCCTCGCGATCTGGTTCTGCGGTGGCTTGTTAGAAGATTAATTTCGATGCGTGCGTGCGTGCGTGTGTGTGCAGGGGGAGGGGGCGACGGCGTGGATGACGGTGCCGGCGTTCGGGGACTGGGACATGAAGAACGGCGCCATGCCGGACTACTCCATGGACTTCTCCAAGATCCGGGAGATGCGCAAGCAGAACAAGAAGGAGCTCTCCCGCGCCAGCCTCGGCGGCGACGACGACCTCCTCGCCCACCACAAGCAGCAGCACCAGCAGCACCAGCCCGCCGCCAAGGCTCCCCAGCCCACCAAGCTCGGCGCTCCGGCCAAAGACCACGGCCCGCTCCACGGCCGCGACCACTCGCCCACGGTAAGCAGCCTCGCCTTCCCTCCCTGCTGCTTACTATTCGGATTGGTGGTTTGATAAGTCATGGATTCCGCCGCCTAACGGTCAAAAGAGGATTCCCGTGTCCACAACTTTTCTCCATTCTGGAAAAGAAAGAAAAAGCAAACTTTTCTCCATTTCCATCCGGCTGTTCTTAGCTGACCCGGAACTAGTGGTAGCATAAAGATTCGTACTTTCTGCGTTAATTACTGTACTTTCAGTAAGCGGCGCTGCTGCGGATAACAGTATAGTATTCTTTGCTTGTTGTTTCGCTCAAGTTAGCGAACAGCAGCAGCCATGGGGGCTCTGCCGGGTCAAACTCGTACCCCAACGCACTGAAATTTGACCGTGGACGGTGGAACACAGCAGTAAATTCCACACAAGTACCGTCTATTTAGTTAATATCTTAGTTACACACATGTTTTCATGTGCCAAGTACTCAAAGAAGTGCTAGGGAAATAAAGAACACACGAGTGAAACTAAATTTGTATCACAGCGTGATAGGCATTACTCTGCATTTACCTGATGGTTCTTCTGAGCTGCAAGTGCAAAGCCTGTTATGATGAACCGGAGAAAACAAGTACTACAACATCTAAAAGTCGAACCGCCGCCTCTGTTTCTGCGGTAATAGTGTATGATTAAGCAAGTTTGGATGATGATGATGGGCCCTATGCAAAGTTTATGGCGTCTACCCGCAGCTGCATCGACAATGAGTGGAGTCGGTTCAGCTGATATAGGTAGGTCGGCAGATATATCAACCCGTAGCACCGGCCACTCCAACCATTTGCATCTAGTGCTTTCTCACAGCTCACAGCTGCTTGGCAAGGACACATGATCTCATTTTCCTAATCGTATATTACTCGATATGTGTATGCCTCTTAGAGGCTGTATCGATAAAGCGACGACTGATATGCATTAGTATGTCCTTGTCCATGGGACATCCAATTAATTATGTTAGGAATCCTAGCTGACGATAGATGATTAGAAAGAATGAACTAATAATGAGTCGGGCCAGTCGGTAGGCTAATTTCCCTTTAGGTTGCAGGTATGAAATGAAATGTATGATGAGAAGTGGCAAAAATAGGATTGAAGAAGCCGAGAATTAGTTATCAACGGCCTTGTACGTACAGCTTGCTACAAGCTGGTGCCATCTTGGCCAAACATACATTAGCTTTCCTTATGACAAAGCACAAATTGGTTGACACCGAACCTTCATCCAACATAGTTTGGCAAACAACATTTCAGAACCGCGATCCTGTGAGGCGTCGCTGTCGCGCAACCTGGTTAACTAGTTGGCAAAAAAAGGAAAATAAAGTTATGGTTAAATAGGCATGCTATATTCTTGCTGTATCACCTGGCTGATGGCTACATACATGTAATGTATAATGTAATGACTTGGAAGGAATTTGTTTGCTGATGCAGGGAAGGAAGAGGTTCCTGAGCTATTTCCAGTGCTGCATCAAGGCCTGAAGACCAGCTGCTGCCACTGCCCTCCGTCGAGGTGTCGCAGCATGAAGCAGCTTAGCAAATTTAGCCTAGGCTTCTTTGGTGTTTGGTCAAGCTTGCAACTCAAATGTGTAATATAATTCCACGTCCTGACGCTGCCTGTTTAGAGAACGAGACGGTTTATGTGGGGAACAGATTGCTTGTGAATGTCAAGGTTACTATCTTGCCTAGTAGTAATAATATTCACTGTGAGAAATGGCATCTGATATGCGAATTTTGGACACCCTTACATCAAACTGGCAATATTTCGACATCGAGTCATCAGCCAACATGTACATCCTGGAAAGTCCACCGAAAGAGCGATTCCCCTAGCTTCAAGCAAACATCCAATTTCTCCTCTGCTTTCAGCACGACTGCATGCTGAAGCTGCATCTTAGTCCTGGAGAATGTGTCATCAAACAACACAATCTCATGAACAAACCCACTGCTGAGAGCAGCGAATCTCACGTGACGGGGACCGTCGACCTTTGCAAAGACCTGTATTACGGCCTCGATGCTTTTCGTGAATATTATGTGGCCTATGTCCAACCTGAACGGGCCACCACGAATCTGTCCTTTGTAGCATTTCATCAAAGGACCGGGATATGGGGCTGGCGTTCGAACGAATCGTTCCTTGGTGTTGAACATGTATACATGTACTTAGGTCTGCGTTTCGTATGCAGTACCTGTAGTGTCTGTCTTCCTTTGTATGTACGTATATCTTAAGAGACAAGATACCGGTCGCACCCCTTGTACCTATATATATGTGTCTAGTGCACGATCAATGAATCATCTATGTACTAAATCATTCTCCACATGGTATCAGTTTTTTAAGTTTTCCTCTCGCTTCCGCCGCCGTCGTCTGTGCACCTCTCGCGTCGGCCGCCGCTCCTGATCCCATCCCGTTCCCGCCGCCAGCCTCGCTACCCGCTGCCGCTCCCGATCCCGATCCAACACCTGCCTCGATCGCCCATCACGCACCCGCCTCGATCGTCCGATCCAGCCACTAGCCTCGCCAAAACCCGCCCGTGCCAGCCGCTCCCGATCCCACCTCGCTCGTGCCAGCTGGCCGCCGCTCCCGATCCCACCTCGATCGCCCGTGCCAGCCGCCAGCCTCGCCAAAGCCCGTCCGCGTAGTGCATCGCCCGCGCCCGCCCGTGCCAGCGTAGCGCCCGCGATTGCCCTGCCGCTCGTGTTGCTTCCTGTCGCTAGCCTCGCCCGACTCGCCTCGCTTGACTTCTCACGCCGCCATGACTTCCTCAGGCTCCTCCTCCTACAACCCCTTCGCCGGACCAGACCCCGCTGACATCCGCGACATCAACATCTACGACCAAGTCCCCGTCATCCTCGATGCCACCGACGTCACGTACTTCGCGTGGAAGACGTACTTCTCACTGCTCTTCCGCGAGAACAACCTCGTGGATCACGTCGACGGCTCCGTTGTAACGCCCACGATGCGGCTATATCTCCCACGTGTCGAGGCACGACTTAGAGGCATAACCGCATAGTGGTTTTGTCGCAAGAAGGGTCATCTTCACACAATCTCATGTAATGAGCAAGAATGGGATAAAGAGTTGGCTTACAATCGCCACTTCACACAATACATAAATAAATTCATACATCATTCAAGATACACACATAGGTCCGACTACGGAACCAAAAGAAAAGAAGACAACCCAACTGCTAGATCCCTGATCGTCTCAACTGGGCTCCACTACTGATCAATAAGAAAAGAAACAACACAACGGACAAGATCTTCATCAAGCTCCCACTTGAGCTCAGTTGCGTCACCTGGACTGGTATCATCGGAACCTGCAACTGTTTGGAAGTATCTGTGAGTCACGAGGACTCAGCAATCTCACACCCGCGAGATCAAGACTATTTAAGCTTATAGGAAAGGATGGTGTAGTGAGGTGGAGCTACAGCAAGCACTAAGCTTATATGGTGGCTAACATACGCATATAAGAGCGAGAAGAGAAGCAACGGAACGGTCATGAACTAGCAATGATCAAGAAGTGATCCTGAACACCTACTTACGTCAAAACATAACCCAGAAACCGTGTTCACTTCCCGGACTCCGCCGAGAAGAGACCATCACAGCTACACACGCGGTTGATGCGTTTTAATTAAGGTCAAGTGTCAAGTTCTCTACAACCGCATATTAACAAATTCCCATCTGTCACATAACCGCGGGCACGGCTCTCGAAAGTTTATACCCTGCAGGGGTGTCCCAACTTAGCCCATTATAAGCTCTCACGGTCAACGAAGGATAGTCCTTCTCCCGGAACGATCCGATCAGTCTCGGAATCCCGGTTTACAAGACATTCCGACAATGGTAAAACAAGACCAGCAAAGCCGCCCGATGTGCCGACAAATCCCGATAGGAGCTGCACATATCTCGTTCTCAGGGCAACACCGGATGAGACATCCTACGAGTAAAACCAGACCTCAAGTTTCCCCGAGGTGGCCCCGTAGTCTACTCGTTTCGGACCAACACTCGAAGGAGCACTCGCCCGGGGGGGTTAAAATAAAGATGACCCTTGAGTCTGCAGAACCCAAGGGAAAAGGGGATAGGTGGTAGCAAATGGTAAAACCAAGGTTGGGCCTTGCTGGAGGAGTTTTATTCAAAGCGAACTGTCAAGGGGGTCCCATAAATCACCCGACCGCGTAAGGAACGCAAAATCAAGGAACATAACACCGGTATGACGGAAACTAGGGCGGCAAGAGTGGAACAAAACACCAGGCATAAGGCCGAGCCTTCCACCCTTTACCAAGTATATAGGTGCATTAATAATATAAGAGATATTGTGATATCCCAACATAAACATAATCCAACATGGAGCAATCTTCAACTTCACCTGCAACTAACAACGCTATAAGAGGGGATGAGCAAAAGCGGTAACATAGCCAAACAACGGTTTGCTAGGAAGGGATGGTTAGGGCTGACATGGCTAAAATGGGAGACATGATATAGCAAGTGATAGGTAGCGAGCATGGCAATAGAGCGATCAACTAGCATAGCAAAGATAGAAGTGATTTCGAGGGGTGGTCATCTTGCCTGAGATCCCGCAACGAAGAAGAACGAGTCCATGAAGAAGACAAACGGACGTAGACGAAGGAATCCTCACAACTCCGGAACGAAACCGAAGGTAACGAGAGAAGCAAACCGGAAAGAAACAAACAACATAGTAAACAACCACCACATACACATGGCATGATGCAAAAACAAATATGATGCATGTCCGGTTTAATGAGGCATGGCATGGCAAAGTGCAACAAACAATACTACAAATTAAGTGGAGTTCAATATGCAACGAGTTGCATGTTGACGAAACACCACATCAACTATTTAGTTCTCTCTTGGTTATGTACCCAACAATGTTAAATGTTGTTAACCATGGCAAGAGGTGAAGCATAAGGAAACTACCTATTTAAGCAAGTTAAATGAGGCCGGAAACAAACAACAACAATTCCGGAAAATCCTCATGTCCATATATTGGGATTGGTACTGTTCTGCCATAAATGCAATTTTAATATTGTTAAACAGCAAAATGAAGTGCACCATGTTAAACTAGGCATTTTTCTACCCCATTTACATATGAAGTTTATTAAAATCCGAGTTACGGTTATTTAGTTATGAATTAAATCATTTTAACATATTATTCGAGCAAAATTAATCAAGCAACATTTTAAACAATTTTTAACATGGGTGAAAATGGCATATTATTAAACTACACAAAATTCTAAGCATTTTACATATTTAGTTTGTTTTAATCCGATGCACGGTTGTGGAGTTATTAAATGCATGAAGTGCAAGGGGTTTTCTGTAAAACAGTAATACTCTGGATAATAGAGAAATTCGCATATCCTGAAAAAAAACATCACATGGGCCGAAAGTGAATAGGAAGCCCAACAGAGGAAAAACCAAAGGGCGCTGGGGCCTCACCATGGGCCAGGCCCAGTTCGGTGGGGAGGAGGCTGGGCAGGCCGCGAAGGGGCACGCTTGGCCTTGGCGCGGAGGAGGCCGACCCGCGGGTGTTCAGGTGTCGTGGATCGGTGCGGTCAACGCGGCTGGGACGGGCGTCCTCTGCTCGACAGGGAAGCAGAGCAGCGGCGACAGGGACTCGGCGCCGGCGAGCAGGGCGTGAGCGAGGCGGCAGCGGGAGGGCTTGGCGCGGAGGCAGGGCGTGCCGCTGGCTTGGCCGGATGTGGAGGAAGGAGGTCCGACGGGGCGCGGTCAACGCTCCAGGACGAGCGATGCTCGATGCAGAGACGAAGCAGCGGCTGGCATCCATGGCGACGGAGTATCTGGGAGAGAGAGGGATTAGAGAGAGGGAAAGCAGGAGAAGGGAAGTAGAGAGAAGGCGAGCAGGAGAAGGACGGGAGGAGGAGGCACGGCGACCTGGGTGCTGTTGCTGCTTGCCGGCGTTCATGGCGACGGGCAGAGCACGCGGGGCGATGGCGCGAGAGGAACCCGGGCGGAGGCGACCCGATCCGGCGGCGGGGAGCTCCTGGTGGATGAGGGCGGCACCCTGGTGGAGGAGGTCGGCGGCGGCGACTTGACTGGCGAGGTCAAACAGCAGAAGGCCGGCCCTGGAGCGCTAGTGCTCGACGCGAGGAGAAGGAGGGATCCATGGGAGAAGAGACCGGGGTAGAGGAGGCCATCGGGGCGGGTGCAGAGGCGAGGCGCTTGGAGCTGCAGCAGCTCGGGGCTCCGGTGGCGCGTGCTGACAGAGTGGAGGCAAGGCAGCGGCTTGGGGAGGCCTCGGATCCGAGGAGGCTGGCGCTCGGTGGTTGGCTGGGCGAGGGGATCCAAAGAGATTGGGCGAGGGGATCCCGAGGTGGGAGATGAGTGCGGCGGCGGCGGCAGGGACAAATCCCCTAGAATTTAGGGTTGGTCTATTTAAATAGGTAGAGGATTAGGGTAGGGATTAACTCGGTCCGTCCGATCGCAAACGGACGATCGAGAATAAATAGGTAGGGAGAGTCTATATAAGAAACGGTGATGTTTTGTAGATGTTAGGGGATGATCCGGACCCAACGGTAACGAAAGTCCGGTTCGGGTTCGGGACAAATTTCGGACGCGCGCGAGGGGCGAAGCACTGTGCAAAGAGGGACTCCGGTTTAAGCAAGAGGGAAAACGAAGAACGAGGTTGGTCTCGGAAGGGTCAGCGGAAGCAAGGGGGGGCGCGACAACTACGAGCGGATGCAAGTTTTAAAACATGGCGGCAACAAAGTGCCGATGCAATGCAAATGATGCGATGAAGAAAGCAACAACAAAATAAATAACAGAGCTGACTCGCCAAACAAGGAAGGCAATCGGAGCGTCGGTCTTGGGGCGTTACATGTCCTAAGGCTACTTGAATTCCCACTTATAAACTCCCGAAACTTTCTGATTATGCAATCTGGTGTAGGGGATACAGGGGACACAAAATATATCACCCAAACTAACAATCCCTAGATCCAGCTGTATCCATCCGTCAACACATAACCAAGAAACCTTCGGAAATCGTTTACCTCAACCTTCGAAAAACATCCGTTATACAAGTTATGGCAATACTCCCGAACTCCCGCCCCAGTACTGGGTGGCGTCGAGGTGATCTCACCAACAACTGCATAAAAGAGATTTCGATGTCGGCGAAACTCAGGTATTGCAGAACTGCAACGATAAAATTGTGACGACAACACCTCGGAGCTCAACTCCCCGGGACACTGCCACAACCCCTAAATGTCAGGAGGCACCAAGAACAATGTTCTCGTCACAAAACCATCGGAACGATTCCAAGATACCCGCGTGATCCTAAAATTTTTTTTAGTGAAATTTGAGGAGAGAATAGTCAAAACTTCTACGTCAGGAGACCTCACCAGAGCGACGAAGGGACTGAGGAGTAAAAAGAATCCTACTCTTCGATATATATAATCCTAAGACTCAAAACATTTTTGTTCTAGACTCAACAACGCCAGCGATTCGATCAAGCAGGGGGCTCCTAAGTCGGGGATGGCTCTGATACCAACTTGTAACGCCCACGATGCGGCTATATCTCCCATGTGTCGAGGCACGACTTAGAGGCATAACCGCATAGTGGTTTTGTCGCAAGAAGGGTCATCTTCACACAATCCCATGTAATGAGCAATAATGGGATAAAGAGTTGGCTTACAATCGCCACTTCACACAATACATAAATAAATTCATACATCATTCAAGATACACACATAGGTCCGACTACGGAACCAAAAGAAAAGAAGACAACCCAACTGCTAGATCCCTGATCGTCCCAACTGGGCTCCACTACTGATCAATAAGAAAAGAAACAACACAACGGACAAGATCTTCATCGAGCTCCCACTTGAGCTCAGTTGCGTCACCTGGACTGGTATCATCGGAACCTGCAACTGTTTGGAAGTATCTGTGAGTCACGAGGACTCAGCAATCTCACACCCGCGAGATCAAGACTATTTAAGCTTATAGGAAAGGATGGTGTAGTGAGGTGGAGCTGCAGCAAGCACTAAGCTTATATGGTGGCTAACATACGCATATAAGAGCGAGAAGAGAAGCAACGGAACGGTCGTGAACTAGCAATGATCAAGAAGTGATCCTGAACACCTACTTACGTCAAAACATAACCCAGAAACCGTGTTCACTTCCCGGACTCCGCCGAGAAGAGACCATCACGGCTACACACGCGGTTGATGCGTTTTAATTAAGGTCAAGTGTCAAGTTCTCTACAACCGGATATTAACCAATTCCCATCTGCCACATAACCGCGGGCACGGCTCTCGAAAGTTTATACCCTGCAGGGGTGTCCCAACTTAGCCCATTATAAGCTCTCACGGTCAACGAAGGATATTCCTTCTCCCGGAACGACCCGATCAGTCTCGGAATCCCGGTTTACAAGACATTCCGACAATGGTAAAACAAGACCAGCAAAGCCGCCCGATGTGCCGACAAATCCCGATAGGAGCTGCACATATCTCGTTCTCAGGGCAACACCGGATGAGACATCCTACGAGTAAAACCAGACCTCAAGTTTCCCCGAGGTGGCCCCGCAGCCTACTCGCTTCGGACCAACACTCGAAGGAGCACTGGCCCGGGGGGGTTAAAATAAAGATGACCCTTGAGTCTGCAGAACCCAAGGGAAAAGGGGATAGGTGGTAGCAAATGGTAAAACCAAGGTTGGGCCTTGCTGGAGGAGTTTTATTCAAAGCGAACTGTCAAGGGGGTCCCATAAATCACCCGACCGCGTAAGGAACGCAAAATCAAGGAACATAACACCGGTATGACGGAAACTAGGGCGGCAAGAGTGGAACAAAACACCAGGCATAAGGCCGAGCCTTCCACCCTTTACCAAGTATATAGGTGCATTAATAATATAAGAGATATTGTGATATCCCAACATAAACATAATCCAACATGGAGCAATCTTCAACTTCACCTGCAACTAACAACGCTATAAGAGGGGATGAGCAAAAGCGGTAACATAGCCAAACAACGGTTTGCTAGGAAGGGATGGTTAGGGCTGACATGGCTAAAATGGGAGACATGATATAGCAAGTGATAGGTAGCGAGCATGGCAATAGAGCGATCAACTAGCATAGCAAAGATAGAAGTGATTTCGAGGGGCGGTCATCTTGCCTGAGATCCCGCAACGAAGAAGAACGAGTCCATGAAGAAGACAAACGGACGTAGACGAAGGAATCCTCACAACTCCGGAACGAAACCGAAGGTAACGAGAGAAGCAAACCGGAAAGAAACAAACAACATAGTAAACAACCACCACATACACATGGCATGATGCAAAAACAAATATGATGCATGTCCGGTTTAATGAGGCATGGCATGGAAAAGTGCAACAAACAATACTACAAATTAAGTGGAGTTCAATATGCAACGAGTTGCATGTTGACGAAACACCACATCAACTATTTAGTTCTCTCTTGGTTATGTACCCAACAATGTTAAATGTTGTTAACCATGGCAAAAGGTGAAGCATAAGGAAACTACCTATTTAAGCAAGTTAAATGAGGCCGGAAACAAACAACAACAATTCCGGAAAATCCTCATGTCCATATATTGGGATTGGTACTGTTCTGCCATAAATGCAATTTTAATATTGTTAAACAGCAAAATGAAGTGCACCATGTTAAACTAGGCATATTCTACCCCATTTACATATGAAGTTTATTAAAATCCGAGTTACGGTTATTTAGTTATGAATTAAATCATTTTAACATATTATTCGAGCAAAATTAATCAAGCAACATTTTAAACAATTTTTAACATGGGTGAAAATGGCATATTATTAAACTACACAAAATTCTAAGCATTTTACATATTTAGTTTGTTTTAATCCGATGCACGGTTGTGGAGTTATTAAATGCATGAAGTGCAAGGGGTTTTCTGTAAAACAGTAATACTCTGGATAATAGAGAAATTCGCATATCCTGAAAAAAACATCACATGGGCCGAAAGTGAATAGGAAGCCCAACAGAGGAAAAACCAAAGGGCGCTGGGGCCTCACCATGGGCCAGGCCCAGTTCGGTGGGGAGGAGGCTTGGCAGGCCGCGAAGGGGCACGCTTGGCCTTGGCGCGGAGGAGGCCGACCCGCGGGTGTTCAGGTGTCGTGGATCGGTGCGGTCAACGCGGCTGGGACGGGCGTCCTCTGCTCGACAGGGAAGCAGAGCAGCGGCGACAGGGACTCGGCGCCGGCGAGCAGGGCGTGAGCGAGGCGGCAGCGGGAGGGCTTGGCGCGGAGGCAGGGCTTGCCGCTGGCTTGGCCGGATGTGGAGGAAGGAGGTCCGGCGGGGCGCGGTCAACGCTCCAGGACGAGCGGTGCTCGATGCAGAGACGAAGCAGCGGCTGGCATCCATGGCGACGGAGTATCTGGGAGAGAGAGGGATTAGAGAGAGGGGAAGCAGGAGAAGGGAAGTAGAGTGAAGGCGAGCAGGAGAAGGACGGGAGGAGGAGGCACGGCGACCTGGGTGCTGTTGCTGCTTGCCGGCGTTCATGGCGACGGGCAGAGCACGCGGGGCGATGGCGCGAGAGGAACCCGGGCGGAGGCGACCCGATCCGGCGGCGGGGAGCTCCTGGTGGATGAGGGCGGCACCCTGGTGGAGGAGGTCGGCGGCGGCGACTTGACTGGCGAGGTCAAACAGCAGAAGACGCCCTGGAGCGCTAGTGCTCGACGCGAGGAGAAGGAGGGATCCATGGGAGAAGAGACCGGGGTAGAGGAGGCCATCGGGGCGGGTGCAGAGGCGAGGCGCTTGGAGCTGCAGCAGCTCGGGGCTCCGGTGGCGCGTGCTGACAGAGTGGAGGCAAGGCAGCGGCTTGGGGAGGCCTCGGATCCGAGGAGGCTGGCGCTCGGTGGTTGGCTGGGCGAGGGGATCCAAAGAGATTGGGCGAGGGGATCCCGAGGTGGGAGATGAGTGCGGCGGCGGCGGCAGGGACAAATCCCCTATAATTTATTGTTGGTCTATTTAAATAGGTAGGGGATTAGGGTAGGGATTAACTCGGTCCGTCCGATCGCAAACGGACGATCGAGAATAAATAGGTAGGGAGAGTCTATATAAGAAACGGTGATGTTTTGTAGATGTTAGGGGATGATCCGGACCCAACGGTAACGAAAGTCCGAATCGGGTTCGGGACAAATTTCGGACGCGCGCGAGGGGCGAAGCACTGTGCAAAGAGGGACTCCGGTTTAAGCAAGAGGGAAAACGAAGAACGAGGTTGGTCTCGGAAGGGTCAACGGAAGCAGGGGGCGCGGCAACTACAAGCGGATGCAAGTTTTAAAACATGGCGGCAACGAAGTGCCGATGCAATGCAAATGATGCGATGAAGAAAGCAACAACAAAATAAATAACAGAGCTGACTCGCCAAACAAGGAAGGCAATCGGAGCGTCGGTCTTGGGGCGTTACATCCGTCGACTCCCGCGCCATGGTGGGCGACTCCGAGTGGACCGCGATCGACGCCACGCTCATCCGGTGGTTCTTCACCACCATCTTGAAGGACCTGTTTCACACGGTCGTGAGCGATGGTGATGACGCCCGCGCCGTGTGGGTCAAGCTCAACGGCCTCTTCACCGACAACAAGCTTGAGCGCCGCGTTTTTTTTGCAGCAGGAATTTTTTGACTGTCATCAGGATGATCATTCTATCGATGACTACTGCCGCCGCCTGAAGACGTTGGCGGATGAGCTCCGTGACATTGGCGCCATGCTTGATGACGACCTCCTCCTCAGCACGCTCACCGCCGACCTCAATGAGGACTTCGGTAACGCCGCCTCCAACCTCTCCCTCATGACGGAGCCCTCCTTCCCCAAGTTCGTGGCATACTTGCGGTTGGAGGAGCGCCGGATGAAGGGGGTCAAGAAGCGCGTGCGGCACCACGCCCTCGCCGCCGGCACCTCGCGTGGCGCCCCTCCATCGGCCGCCCCGCCCGCGGCTACGCCTCGCCACCAGCCGGCGTCCCCCGCGCCTCTGGGGTTTTACCCCCTCCCCCCCGCGCCTCCCGCCCCACCCGCTGCCCCCTAGCAGCCGCAGCGGGGTGGCGGGCGCCGCGGCAACCGCCGCGGGGGCGGTCGCAAACAGGCGCAAGGGGGGGGGGGCCTTCGTCAGCAGCAGCAGTAGGCCACCCCGCCTTGGACTTACGGCACCAACCCGTGGACGGGCGTCGTACACGCGTACTCGATGCCGGTTCCTCGGGCTCCCGCTCCGGGCATCCTTGGGCCTCGGCCGGCGAGCCACCAGGCGCTCTTCACCATGCAGAACGCCGCCCCCTACATCGGCTACGGCGTCGCGCCCGTGCCCGCCTACGGAGGGTTTCTCCCTCCCCAGGTGCCGCCGTCGTGGGACCCGACCCTTCTCGCTGCTCTGCACTTTGCCCCGTCACCGAGCTCCTATGGTGGCGGCGGTGACTGGTGCATGGACTCGGGCGCCACCGCTCACATGACTGCTCATCCCGGTAACCTCACATCCGCCACCGCTGTTCATACTCCCACTCGCATCACCCTTGGTAACGGTTGCTCCATTCCCATTACACATGTCGGTCATATGTCTTTTCCTTCTACTTCTACTCCCGTTAACATGTCTAATGTTCTTGTGTCTCCTAACTTAGTTACCAATCTTGTTTCTGTTCGTCGGCTTGCTCGTGAGAACCCTGTCACTGTTGAATTTGACGATATCGGCTTTTCTGTGAAGGACGCCCATACACGGATGGTATTCCACCGATGTGACAGCCCGGACGAGCTTTACCCGGTGCATCCCTCCGGCGCCACCACCACCCGTCGTCCCGCCGCCTTCGCTGCTAGTGTCAATCTTTGGCACGCCCGCCTCGGCCATCTCAACTCCACCGTTATGTGTCAGATTCTTCAGAGTTTTTCTTTCTCATGTAATAAGGTTGACGACCACTCTTGTGAGGCTTGCCGTCTTGGCAAGCACGTTCGTCTTCCCTTTAGCGAGTCTACAAACATTTCCACTTTTCCGTTTCAGTTATTGCATAGTGATGTTTGGACGTCCCCGGTTGCGAGCAACACGGGTTACTTATACTATTTGGTGATATTGGATGATTTCTCTCATTATGTGTGGACATTTCCTCTCCGTCGCAAGTCCGACGCTCTTGCCACACTCACCGCCTTTTATTCATATGTCACCACACAGTTCGGTCGTCCTATTCTTGCCTTGCAAACTGACAACGGAAAGGAGTTTGACAATGTCGCCGTCCGCAATCTTCTTGCGTCGCACGGCACCATCTTTCGCCTCACTTGCCCCTACACGTCACAGCAGAATGGTCGCGCCGAGCGTGTCATTCGCACTCTTAATGACTGTGTCCGCACGTTGCTCTTCCACTCCTACGTGCCTCCCCGGTTCTGGCCGGACGCGCTCGCGACCGCCAGCCTCCTCATAAACATTCGCCCGTGTCGTCCACACTGGAACTACACTCCTCACCAGCTCCTGTTCGGTGCGGTTCCATCTTATGATGGTCTTCGCATTTTCGTGTGTCTCTGTTATCCTAGCACCGCGTCCACTGCACCTCACAAATTCGCTCCCAGGTCGCTTCCTTGCATCTTCCTTGGTTATCCTCCCAACACCAAAGGTTACCGGTGCTATGATCCAGTGTCCCACTGCGTTTTCACCTCGCGACACGTGTACTTTGACGAGCTGGTGTTCCCGTTTCAGCAGGTACCGTCACCCTCGGCGTCCTCCGTGACGCAGTTCACCCCTGCCTCCACCTCCGGTGAACCGCCCCGCCATGCACCGGTCTTGGCCCTGCCCGCGCTCCCGGTGCCGGCGGCCCCTGTCGTCGCGGCCCCCGCTACCGCGGCTCCTGGCGCCTCCTCGGCCGCCCCTCGTCCGCCCCTGGCGCCGCGGCCCCGCCGGCTGTTGGGGAACGTAGTAATTTCAAAAAAATTCCTACGCACACGCAAGATCATGGTGATGCATAGCAACTAGAGGGGAGAGTGTTGTCTACGTACCCTCGTAGACCGTAAGCGGAAGCGTTATATCAACACGGTTGATGTAGTCGTACGTCTTCACGATCCGGCCGATCCAAGTACCGAAAGCACGGCACCTCCGAGTTCTGCACACGTTCGGCTCGGTGACGTCCTCGCCTTCTCGATCCAGCAAGAGGGGCGAGGTAGTAGATGAGTTCCGGCAGCACAACGGCGTGGTGACGGTGTTGGTGAAGAACAATCTTCGCAGGGCTTCGCCTAAGCACTACGAAAACTATGACGGAGGATAAACTAGAGGAGACGGGGTTGCCGGCACACGGCTTGGTGTTTCTTGATCTGTCTTTGGTGCTAGCCATGCCCCTCTATTTATATGTTGACCCCTGGGGTCGAAACTTGGAGCAAAAGCCTCCTCAAAGTCGGTTTTGCCCGAAAGGCAAGAGTCCCACTCGGACTCCAGGACCAAACGCCACAATCCTTGGCATCTGGCCCAGACGCCATGGGCCTCGGCGTCTGGCCCAGGGCCAGACGCCAGGGTCTCCGGTGTTTGGCCCCCTGGCCTCCGCAAAACTCCTTTTGCACCGACTTATAGCCCCGTGGGCCTAACCCCTTGGCCTAACCATATCATCCAATATATGAATCTTTACCTCCGGACCATTCCGGAGCTCCTCGTCATGTCCGTGATCTCATCTGGGACTCCGAACAACATTCGGTCACCAACATACATAACTCATAGTACTATATCGTCAACGAACGTTTAAGCGTGCGGACCCTACAGGTTCGAGAACTATGTAGACATGTTCGAGACACCTCTTTGGTCAATAACCAATAGCGGAACCTGGATGCCCATATTGGCTCCTACATATTCTACGAAGATCTTTATCGGTCAGACCGCATAACAACATACGTTGTTCCCTTTGTCATCGGTATGTTACTTGCCCGAGATTCAATCGTCGGTATCTCAATACCTAGTTCAATCTCATTACCGGCAAGTCTCTTTACTCTTCCATAATACATCATCCCGCAACTAACTCATTAGTTACAATGCTTGCAAGGCTTATAGTGGTGTGCATTACCAAGTGGGCCCAAAGATACCTCTCCGACAATCGGAGTGACAAATCCTAATCTCGAAATATGCCAACCCAACAAGTACCTTTGGAGACACCTGTAGAGCACCTTTATAATCACCCAGTTACGTTGTGACGTTTGGTAGCACACAAAGTGTTCCTCCGGTAAACGGGAGTTCCATAATCTCATAGTCATAGGAACATGTATAAGTCATGAAGAAACCAATAGCAGAATACTAAACGATCAAGTGCTAAGCTAACGAAATGGGTCAAGTCAATCACATCATTCTCCTAATGATGTGATCCCGTTAATCAAATGACAACTCATGTCTATGGTTAGGAAACTCAACCATCTTTGATCAACGAGCTAGTCAAGTAGAGGCATACTAGTGACACTATGTTTGTCTATGTATTCACACATGTATTATGTTTCCAGTTAATACAATTCTAGCATGAATAATAAACATGTTGGAAATATGCCCTAGAGGCAATAATAAATTGGTTATTATTATATTTACTTGTTCATGATAATCGTTTATTATCCATGCTAAAATTGTATTGATAGGAAACTCAGATACATGTGTGGATACATAGACAACACCATGTCCCTAGTAAGCCTCTAGTTGACTAGCTCGTTGATCAATAGATGGTTACGGTTTCCTAACCATGGACATTGGATGTCGTTGATAACGGGATCACATCATTAGGAGAATGATGTGATGGACAAGACCCAATCCTAAGCATAGCACAAGATCGTGTGGTTCGTTTTGCTAGAGCTTTTCTAATGTCAAGTATCATTTCCTTAGACCATGAGATTGTGCAACTCCCGGATACCGTAGGAATGCTTTGGGTGTACCAAACGTCACAACGTAACTGGGTGGCTATAAAGGTGCACTACAGGTATCTCCGAAAGTGTCTGTTGGGTTGGCACAAATCGAGACTGGGATTTGTCACTCCGTGTAAACGGAGAGGTTTCTCTGGGCCCACTCGGTAGGACATCATCATAATGTGCACAATGTGACCAAGGAGTTGATCACGGGATGATGTGTTACGGAATGAGTAAAGAGACTTGCCGGTAACGAGATTGAACAAGGTATCGGGATACCGACGATCGAATCTCGGGCAAGTACCATACCGATAGACAAAGGGAATTGTACACGGGATTGATTGAATCCTGACATCATGGTTCATCCGATGAGATCATCGAGGAGCATGTGGGAGCCAACATGGGTATCCAGATCCCGCTGTTGGTTATTGACCGGAGAGTCGTCTCGGTCATGTCTACCTGTCTCCCGAACCCGTAGGGTCTACACACTTAAGGTTCGGTGACGCTAGGGTTATAGAGATATTAGTATGCGGTAACCCGAAAGTTGTTCGGAGTCCCGGATGAGATCCCGGACGTCACGAGGAGTTCCGGAATGGTCCGGAGGTAAAGATTTAATATGGGAAGTCTTATTTTGGTCGCCGGAAAAGTTTCGCACTTTATCGGTATTGTACCGGGAGTGCCGAAAGGGGTCCGGGGGTCCACCAAGGGGGTCCACCAGCCCCGGGGGGGCACATGGGCTGTAGGGGGTGCGCCTTGTCCTATATGGGCCAAGGGCACCAGCCCCAAGAGGCCCATGCGCCAAGAGATAAGGAAAAGGAAGAGTCCTAAAGGGGGAAGGCACCTCCGAGGTGCCTTGGGGGGGAAGGACTCCTCCCTGGCCGCACCCTTCCTTGGAGCAAGGGCCAAGGCTGCGCCCCCCCTCTCCCTTGGCCCTATATATAGTGGGGGGGAAGGGAGGGCAGCAATACACAAGCCCTGGCGCCTCCCTCTCCCTCCCGTGACACATCTCCCTCCTCCCGCAGCGCTTGGCGAAGCCCTGTTGGAATCCCGCTACTTCCACCACCACGCCGTCGTGCTGCTGGATCTCCATTAACCTCTCCTTCCCCCTTGCTGGATCAAGAAGGAGGAGACGTCGCTGCTCCGTATGTGTGTTGAACGCGGAGGTGCCGTCCGTTCGGCGCTAGGATCATCGGTGATTTGGATCACGACGAGTACGACTCCATCAACCCCGTTCTCTTGAACGCTTCCGCTCGCGATCTACAAGGGTATGTAGATGCACTCCCCTTCCCCTCGTTGCTAGATTACTCCATAGATTGATCTTGGTGATGCGTAGAAAATTTTGAATTTCTGCTACGTTCCCCAACAGTGGCATCATGAGCTAGGTCTATGCGTAGTTTCTATGCACGAGTAGAACACAAAGTAGTTGTGGGCGTCGATGTTGTCAATTTACTTACCGTTACTAGTCTTATCTTGATTCGGCGGCATCGTGGGATGAAGCGGCCCGGACCGACCTTACACGTACACTTACGTGAGACAGGTTCCACCGACTGACATGCACTAGTTGCATAAGGTGGCTAGCGGGTGTCTGTCTCTCCCACTTTAGTCGGATCGGATTCGATGAAAAGGGTCCTTATGAAGGGTAAATAGAAATTGGCATATCACGTTGTGGTCTTACGTAGGTAAGAAACGTTCTTGCTAGAAACCTATACAAGCCACGTAAAAACTTGCAACAACAATTAGAGGACGTCTAACTTGTTTTTGCAGCATGTGCCTTGTGATGTGATATGGCCAGAAGATGTGATGAATGATATATGTGATGTATGAGATTGATCATATTCTTGTAATAGGAATCACGACTTGCATGTCGATGAGTATGACAACCGGCAGGAGCCATAGGAATTGTCTTTATTTTTTGTATGACCTGCGTGTCATTGAATAACGCCATGTAAATCACTTTACTTTATTGCTAAGCGCGTTAGCCATAGAAGTAGAAGTAATCGTCGGCGTGACAACTTCATGAAGACACAATGATGGAGATCATGGTGTCATGCCGGTGACAAAGATGATCATGGTGCCCCGAAGATGGAGATCAAAGGAGCAAAATGATATTGGCCATATCATGTCACTATTTGATTGCATGTGATGTTTATCATGTTATGCATCTTATTTGCTTAGAACGACGGTAGTAAGTAAGATGATCCCTCACTAAAATTTCAAGAGACGTGTTTCCCCTAACTGTGCACCGTTGCGAAGGTTCGTTGTTTCGAAGCACCACGTGATGATCGGGTGTGATAGATTCTAACGTTCGAATACAACGGGTGTTGACGAGCCTAGCATGTACAGACATGGCCTCGGAACACATGCAAAACACTTAGGTTGACTTGACGAGCCTAGCATGTACATACATGGCCTCGGAACACAAGAGACCGAAAGGTCGAGCATGAGTCGTATAGAAGATACGATCAACATGGAGATGTTCACCGATGATGACTAGTCCGTCTCACGTGATGATCGGACACGGCCTAGTTTGACTCGGATCATGTATCACTTAGATGACTAGAGGGATGTCTATCTGAGTGGGAGTTCAATAATCAGATGAACTTCATTATCATGAACATAGTCAAAAGGTCTTTGCAAATTATGTCATACGCTTTAGTTCTACTATTTAAGATATGTTCCTAGAGAAAATTTAGTTGAAAGTTGGTAGTAGCAATTATGCGGACTGGGTCCGTAAAATGAGGATTGTCCTCATTGCTACACAGAAGGCTTATGTCCTTAATGCACCGCTCGGTGTGCTGAACCTCAGCGTCGTCTGTAGATGTTGCGGAACATCTGACATAGACGTTTTGATGACTACGTGATAGTTCAGTGAGTAATGCTAACGGTTTAGAATTGTGGCACCAAAGACGGTTTTTGAAACGTCGCAGAACATATGAGATGTTCCGAAGACTGAAATTGGGATTTCGGACTAGTGCCCACGTCAAGAGGTATGAGACCTCTGACAAGTTTCTTAAGCCTGCAAACTAAGGGAGAAAAGCTCAATCGTTGAGCATGTGCTCAGATTGTCTGAGTACCACAATCGCTTGAATCGAGTGGGAGTTAATCTCCCAGATGAGATAGTTCTCCATAGTCACTGCCACCAAGCTAGTAGAGCTTCGTGATGAACTATAACATATCAGGGATAGTTATGATGATCCTTGAGCCATTCGCGATGTTTGACACCGCGAAAGTAGAAATCAAGAAGGAGCATCAATTGTTGATGGTTAGTAAAACCACTAGTTTCTAGAAGGGCAAGGGCAAAAGGGATACTTCATGAAACAGCAAATCGTTTGCTGCTCTAGTGAAGAATCCCAAGGTTGAACCCAAACCCGAGACTAAGTGCTTCTGTAATGAGGGGAACGGTCACTGAAGCAGTACTACCCTAGATATTTGGTAGATGAGAAGGCAGGCAAGGTCGACAGAAGTATATTGGATATACATTATATGAATGTGTACTTTACTAGTACTCCTAGCAGCACCAGGGTATTGGATACCGGTTCGGTTGCTAAGTGTTAGTAACTCGAAATAAAACTGCGGAATAAACGGAGACTAGCTAAAGGTGAGATGACGATATGTGTTGGAAGTGTTTCCAAGGTTGATGTGATCAAGCATCGCATGCTCCCTCTACCATCGAGATTTGGTGTTTGCGTTGAGCATGATTGGATTATGTTTATCGCAATACGGTTATTCATTTAAGGAGAATAATGATTACTCTGTTTATTTGAATAATACCTTCAATGGTCTTGCACCTAAAATGAATCTCGATCGTAGTGATACACATGTTCATGCCAAAAGTAATGATAGTACCACATACTTGTGGCACTGCTATTTGAGTCATATTGGGATAAAACGCATGAAGAAGCTCCATGTAGATGGATCTTTGGACACCTTCGCCCCGGTTGTCAAACCGGGTACGATTCGCGCTGTTCTCCAGCTCAATGTTTCTCGCGCCTGGTCTGTTCACCAGCTCGACGTGTCCAATGCTTTCCTGCATGGCCACCTCGACGAGCAGGTGTTCTGTCAGCAGCCTACTGGTTTCATCGACACCGACCAGCCGGACCACGTGTGCTTGCTCTCCCATTCTCTCTACGGGTTGAAGCAGGCACCTCGGGCCTGGTACCAGCGGATCGCGGCCTTCCTTCAGCAACAGGGGTTCCGGTCCACACGGTCCGATGCCTCCCTGTTTGTTTATCACCAGGGCACCGCCACCGTGTACCACCTACTCTACGTCGACGACATCATCCTGAATGCGTCCTCGCCAGCGCTGATTCAGCAGATCACAGCTCGCCTCGGCTCCGAGTTTGCCCTCAAGGAATTGGGGGATCTCCACTACTTCCTCGGCATCAAGGTTGTTCGCCGGGCCACTGGCTTCTTCCTGCATCAGCAGAAGTGTGTCTACGAGCTTCTGGAGAGAGCCGGCATGCTTAACTGCAAGCCCGCTCCTACGCCTGTCGACATGAAGGCTAAGGTGTCCGCCGTCGAGGGTTCTCCGGCGTCTGACGCTCCCTTCTACCGCTCCATCATCGGTGCTCTTCAGTACCTCACGCTGACGCGTCTGGACATTCAGTATGCTGTCCAGCAGGTGTGCCTTCACATGCACGCTCCCTGTGACACTCATTGGGCTCTGGTGAAACGTATTCTCCGATACATACGTGGCACCACAGCTATGGGTCTCACCCTGACAGCATCACCTGACACCAGCCTGGTCGCCTACTCCGACACCGATTGGGCTGGGTGTCCCGACACTCGACGCTCCACTTCCGGCTACTGTGTCTACCTCGGGCCTTCTCTGATTTCGTAGTCGTCTAAACGACAACCCAGGGTCTCACGATCGAGCGCCGAGGCTGAGTACAGGGCTGTGGCCAACGCCGTCACGGAGTGCTCTTGGCTACGACAGCTACTTCAGGAGTTGCTATGTGAGGTTACCAAGGCGACGCTTGTCTACTGTGACAACGTCTCCGCGGTGTACCTCGCTGCCAACCCTGTCCATCACCGACGGACGAAGCATATTGAGCTCGACATTCACTTCGTCAGGGAGCACGTCGCACTCGGTCGTGTTCGAGTTCTACATGTGCCCATCGATCAGTAGTTCGCCGATGTTATGACGAAGGGACTACCCACCTCGACATGCGAGGGTTTTCGGTCCAGTCTCTGCGTCACCGGCGACGCTTCAACTGCCGGGGGGGGGGGTGTTGAACATGTGTACATGTACGTAGGTCTGGGTTTCGTATGCAGTACCTGTAGTGCGGCATGCTTTACAGCTTAGAACCGGGTCTCCAAAAGCGTTTTGAGAAACATGGAGCATATGAGATGTTCGAAGAGCTGAAAATGGTTTTCCAAGCTCATGCCCGGGTCGAGAGATATGAAGTCTCCGACAAGTTCTTCAGCTGTAAAATGGAGGAAAATAGTTCTGTTAGTGAGCACATACTCAGAATGTCTGGGTTACACAACCGCTTGTCTCAGCTGGGAGTTAATCTCGCGGATGACGCGGTCATTGACAGAATCCTTCAGTCGCTTCCACCAAGCTACAAGAGCTTTGTGATGAACTTCAATATGCAGGGGATGGAAAAGACCATTCCCGAGGTATATTCAATGCTGAAATCAGCGGAGGTGGAGATCAAAAAGGAACATCAAGTGTTGATGGTGAATAAAACCACTAAGTTCAAGAAAGGCGAGGGCAAGAAGAACTTCAAGAAGGACGGCAAGGGAGTTGCCGCACCCGGTAAGCCAGTTGCCGGGAAGAAGTCGAAGAATGGACCCAAGCCTGAGACTGAGTGCTTTTATTGCAAGGGAAGTGGTCACTGGAAGCGGAACTGCCCCAAATACTTAGCGGACAAGAAGGCCGGCAACACCAAAGGTATATGTGATATACATGTAATTGATGTGTACCTTACCAGTACTCGTAGTAGCTCCTGGGTATTTGATACCGGTGCGGTTGCTCATATTTGTAACTCAAAACAGGAACTGCGGAATAAGCGGAGACTGGCAAAGGACGAGGTGACGATGCGCGTCGGGAATGGTTCCAAGGTCGATGTGATCGCCGTCGGCATGCTGCCTCTACATTTACCTACGGGATTAGTTTTAAACCTCAATAATTGTTATTTAGTGCCAGCTTTGAGCATGAACATTGTATCTGGATCTCGTTTAATTCGAGATGGCTACTCATTTAAATCCGAGAATAATGGTTGTTCTATTTATATGAGAGATATGTTTTATGGTCATGCCCCGCTGGTCAATGGTTTATTCTTGATGAATCTCGAACGTGATGTTACGCATATTCATAGTGTGAATACCAAAAGATGTAAAGTTGATAACGATAGTCCCACATACTTATGGCACTGCCGCCTTGGTCACATTGGTGTCAAGCGCATGAAAAAGCTCCAGGCAGATGGACTTTTGGAGTCTCTTGATTACGAATCATTTGACACGTGTGAACCATGCCTCATGGGTAAGATGACCAAGACTCCGTTCTCCGGAACAATGGAGCGAGCAACCAACTTATTGGAAATCATACATACCGATGTGTGCGGTCCAATGAGTGTTGAGGCTCGCGGAGGATATCGCTATGTTCTCACTCTCACTGATGACTTAAGTAGATATGGGTATGTCTACCTAATGAAACACAAGTCTGAAATCTTTGAAAAGTTTAAGGAATTTCAGAGTGAGGTTGAGAATCAATGTGACAGGAAAATAAAATTCTTACGATCAGATCGTGGTGGAGAATATTTAAGTCACGAATTTGGTGCGCACTTAAGGAAATGTGGAATCGTTTCACAACTCACGCCGCCTGGAACACCTCAGTGAAACGGTGTGTCCGAACGTCGTAATCGCACTCTATTGGATATGGTGCGATCTATGATGTCTCTTACCGATCTACCGCTCTCATTTTGGGCTATGCTTTAGAGACTGCCGCATTCACTTTAAATAGGGCTCCGTCAAAATCCGTTGAGACGACACCGTATGAATTATGGTTTGGGAAGAAACCTAAGCTGTCGTTTCTAAAAGTTTGGGGATGCGATGCTTATGTCAAGAAACTTCAACCTGAAAAGCTCGAACCCAAGTCGGAAAAATGCGTCTTCATAGGATACCCTAAGGAAACCATTGGGTATACCTTCTACCTCAGATCCGAAGGCAAGATCTTTGTTGCCAAGAACGGGTCCTTTCTGGAGAAAGAGTTTCTCTCGAAAGAATTAAGTGGGAGGAAAGTGGAACTTGATGAGGTGATAGTCACCCCTTCCGAACCGGAAAGTAGCGCAGCACGGGAAGATATTCCTGTGGTGCCTACACCGACTGGGGAGGAAGTTAATGATGATGATCATGAAGCTTCGGATCAAGTTACTGCTGAACTTCGTAGGTCCACAAGGACACGTTCCGCACCAGAGTGGTACGACAACCCAGTCCTGGAAATCATGTTGTTAGACAACGGTGAACCTTCGAACTATGAAGAAGCGATGGCGGGCCCGGATTCCGACAAAATGGCTAGAAGCCATGAAATCCGAGATAGGATCCATGTATGAAAACAAAGTATGGACTTTGACTGACTTGCCCGATGATCGGCGAGCCATAGAAAATAAATGGATCTTTAAGAAGAAGACAGACGCGGATGGTAATGTGACCATCTATAAGGCTCGACTTGTCGCTAAGGGTTATCGACAAGTTCAAGGGGTTGACTACGATGAGACTTTCTCACCCGTAGCGAAGCTGAAGTCCGTCCGAGCCATGTTAGCAATTGCCGCATACTATGATTATGAGATATGGCAGATGGACGTCAAAACGGCATTCCTTAACGGCTTCCTTAAGGAAGAATTGTATATGATGCAGCCGGAAGGTTTTGTCGATCCTAAGAATGCTAACAAAGTATGCAAGCTCCAGCGCTCAATCTATGGGCTGATGCAAGCATCTCGGAGTTGGAACATTCGCTTTGATGAGATGATCAAAGCGTTTAGGTTTACACAGACTTATGGAGAAGCCTGTGTTTACAAGAAAGTGAGTGGGAGCTCTGTAGCATTTCTCTTATTGTATGTGGATGACATACTATTGATGGGAAATGATATAGAATTCTTGGAAAGTATAAAGGCCTATTTGAAGAAGTGTTTTTCAATGAAGGACCTTGGAGAAGCTGCTTATATATTGGGCATCAAGATCTATAGAGATAGATCAAGACGCCTCATTGGTCTTTCACAGAGTACGTACCTTGACAAGATATTAAAGAAGTTCAATATGGATCGGTCCAAGAAGGGGTTCTTGCCTGTATTGCAAGGTGTGCAATTGAGCACGGTCAATGCCCGACCACGGCAGAAGATAGAGAAAAGATGAGTGTCATCCCCTATGCCTCGGCCATAGGGTCTATTATGTATGCCATGCTGTGTACCAGACCTGATGTAAACCTTGCCGTAAGTTTGGTAGGAAGGTACCAAGGTAATCCCGGCATGGAACACTGGACAGCGGTCAAGAATATCCTGAAGTACCTGAAGAGGACTAAGGATATGTTTCTCGTTTATGGAGGTGACGAAGAGCTCGTCGTAAAGGGTTACGTCGATGCTAGCTTCGACACAGATCTGGATGACTCGAAGTCACAAACCGGATACGTGTATATTTTGAATGGAGGAGCAGTAAGCTGGTGCAGTTGCAAGCAAAGCGTCGTGGCGGGATCTACATGTGAACCGGAGTACATGGCGGCCTCAGAGGCAGCACAGGAAGCAGTCTGGATGAAGGAGTTCATTACCGACCTAGGGGTGATTCCCAATGCGTCGGGCCCGATGACTCTCTTCTGTGACAACACTGGAGCTATTGCCCTTGCCAAGGAGCCCAGATTTCACAGGAAGACCAGGCATATCAAGCGTCGCTTCAACTCCATTCGTGAAAGTGTTCAAAATGGAGACATAGATATTTGTAAAGTACATACGGACCTGAATGTAGCAGATCCGTTGACTAAACCTCTCCCTAGAGCAAAACATGATCAACACCAGGACTCTATGGGTGTTCGATTCATCACAATGTAACTAGATTATTGACTCTAGTGCAAGTGGGAGACTGTTGGAAATATGCCCTAGAGGCAATAATAAATGGTTATTATTATATTTCTTTGTTCATGATAATTGTCTATTGTTCATGCTATAATTGTGTTATCCGGAAATCGTAATACATGTGTGAATACATAGACCACAACGTGTCCCTAGTAAGCCTCTAGTTGACTAGCTCGTTGATCAACAGATAGTCATGGTTTCCTGACTATGGACATTGGATGTCATTGATAACGGGATCACATCATTAGGAGAATGATGTGATGGACAAGACCCAATCCTAAGCATAGCTCAAAGATCGTGTAGTTCGTTTTCTAGAGCTTTTCCAATGTCAAGTATCTTTTCCTTAGACCATGAGATCGTGCAACTCCCGGATACCGTAGGAGTGCTTTGGGTGTGCCAAACGTCACAACGTAACTGGGTGACTATAAAGGTACACTACGGGTATCTCCGAAAGTGTCTGTTGGGTTGGCACGGATCGAGACTGGGATTTGTCACTCCGTATGACGGAGAGGTATCTCTGGGCCCACTCGGTAATGCATCATCATAATGAGCTCAATGTGACTAAGGAGTTAGCCACGGGATCATGCATTACGGTACGAGTAAAGAGACTTGCCGGTAACGAGATTGAACAAGGTATTGGGATACCGACGATCGAATCTCGGGCAAGTAACATACCGATTGACAAAGGGAATTGTATACGGGATTGATTGAATCCTCGACATCGTGGTTCATCCGATGAGATCATCGTGGAACATGTGGGAGCCAACATGGGTATCCAGACCCCGCTGTTGGTTATTGACCGAAGAGGCGTCTCGGTCATGTCTGCATGTCTCCCGAACCCGTAGGGTCTACACACTTAAGGTTCGGTGACGCTAGGGTTGTAGAGATATGAGTATGCGGAAACCCGAAAGTTGTTCGGAGTTCCGGATGAGATCCCGAACGTCACGAGGAGTTCCGGAATGGTCCGGAGGTGAAGAATTATATATGGGAAGTCCAGTTTCGGCCACCGGGAAAGTTTCGGGGGTTATCGGTATTGTACCGGGACCACCGGAAGGGTCCCGGGGGTCCACCGGGTGGGGCCACCTATCCCGGAGGGCCCCATGGGCTGAAGTGGGAAGGGAACCAGCCCTTAGTGGGCTGGGGCACCCCCCATGGGCCTCCCCCCTGCGCCTAGGGTTGGAAACCCTAGGGTGGGGGGGCGCCCCACTTGACTTGGGGGGTAAGTTACCCCCCTTGGCCGCCGCCCCCCC
>NC_057805.1:456233865-456262022 GCF_018294505.1 Triticum aestivum | reverse complement strand
CCTCCCAGGGGGCCTATATAAAGGGGGGGGAGGGAGGGCAGCAAAAAAAGACAGCCCTTGGCGCCTCCCTCCTCCCCTGCAACACCTCTCCCTCTCGCAGAAGCTTGGCGAAGCCCTGCCGAGATCCCGCTACATCCACCACGACGCCGTCGTGCTGCTGGATCTCCATCAACCTCTCCTTCCCCCTTGCTGGATCAAGAAGGAGGAGACGTCGCTGCTCCGTACGTGTGTTGAACGCGGAGGTGTCGTCCGTTCGGCACTCGGTCATCGGTGATTTGGATCACGGCGAGTACGACTCCATCAACCTCGTTCATTGGAACGCTTCCGCTCGCGATCTACAATGGTATGTAGATGCACTCCTTTCCCCTCGTTGCTAGTATACTCCATAGATGGATCTTGGTGATGCGTAGGAAATCTTAAAATTCTGCTACGATCCCCAACAGACTTGCCCATCACCGACTAGGAGATTTGTAGCTGTGTACCCTTGGTGGTCGAGTTTGGGTTTGGTTTGCTGAGGCTTGAGGAGAATAAGGCTAGACATCACTTGTCCTTAGAAGGTTTGTGCCCCCAAGCTTCTCCAACTACATTTATTTTAGGGAAGGTCATCATTCCTAGCTTTATTAACTCAGATCAAAATTATATCGTCCACGAGTCTGTTGACGACACAACCTGGAGGTTCGTCAACCCAATTCTTGGAAATTTTATTACAAAAAATAGATTTTGCTACCTCATGAGAGTGTTATTTGCCGCACGAAAACAATGTTTAAATTTCCCCATCCTAATTGTTGTAGTCGTATCCAGACAATCTGCGAATAGTGCTGCTAATGCATCCCGCCATTGAGTTTGTCCCATGCAGAAATTGATGACTTCAAGGGAGTCGGATTCCGCCTCAACTCAATTAAATCCTAGAGTTTGCAAAGTACACCCCGCATAGCCCTTGCTTCCATTGCCGTTATATCAGAAGCATATTCAATATGTTTGCATTGTGCTTCCAAGAATTGTCCCGTCTCATCTATGATGATTGCAGCCGTAGCTCCTCTCCAACATCCTCATGAAAAGCAACATCAATGTTACTTTAACAAATCTTGGTTCAGACTGTGTCCACCTTTGTTTTGGTTCCTTCCTGGCCCGGGTTGAAGGTTTATTGTAACCACCTCTTATTGCCAACACCGATAATGGTATCTAGTTAGTTATCTTGTTTATCTTGCTTGCTAGTTGCTTATAATCATATAGGTTGATTGTTCTTAACTACACTGTAGAGGACCTTTAGTTGCACAATCTCTAGAATCAACAGAGAAAGTAAAAATTTGTATTTGCCTATTCATTCTGTCCTTTTAGTTGAATCCTTGATCCTTCATCCTTGTTAGCATGTTTGTTTTTTGCTAAAAATTAGCTTGGCAATACATAGGCAAGCCAAAAAAATTGTAAAACAATTGGTTGGTTTCCAACCTACTTCCCCACCTCACAAAATTTGCTAATTTCTGGCAGATTTTAGACTTGCCAATGCTACCAACCAAGCATGCCCAATTATTTAGACACACAACACTTGAATTATAACCAAGCCCCGATAGACAAAATCAATGCTTCATCGGATGATTTGGAAGTAACAAGTTGGCACCACAGTCAACGGTCCCTCACTTCAGTCTCACCATCCAGGTTGACCTAAAAGTCAGTTAGTGGGTGCCACAAAAGTCATTGGACCCATATATTAGTTGTGGGTCCCTCACTTGGCTTTGCAAGTTACTGATCCATGCGGTTTACACTTGGTGACTCCCAAACAAGTAGGAGGAAATGTCAAGGTATCGTCCAGTCAGGTCCATCAACAAGATATATGCCGTTATTATTGTTACAAATTGGGAAAGCATAGTTTTCGTCCTCCAACTCTCTTAAAAGTATTCCCGCAAAAAAAAATCTCTCAAAAGTATAGAAATGGTCCCTCAAATACAAAACTGGCAAATCTTAGTCCCTCAACTTTTGGAACCGGATAAGTTTAGTCCCTCCTTGTGCTTAAGGTGGTTTTCATCTCACGTGTAAGCGGGTTTGACCAAAACTTGACACATACTCCGGGTTTGACCGCCACGTCACTATCTCATGGAGCACCCAACACACCAAGCAGTCAGGCATTTACACAAACATTTGTTGGGCGCAGCGAGGAACTCCGGCAGCGGGCACGACCAGTGGCGGAGACAGGGGGGACCAGCAGGGGCCCTGGCCCCCTAACATCAGGGATTTAGTACTAGTTTGCTATGAACAGTGCCATAATTTGCTGCTGAAAATCATGTTTTAAATAGTTTGGCCTTCCTCAATCTGTTTTAGCAGCACTTGGCCCTCTAATACATATTTTCTGGCTCCGCCACTGGGCACGACAGCAGCACTCTGGAAGGTGCAGGAGGTAGTAGGGAGAGGCTGCACGCTTTTGGGGAGCGAGCTGGGTGTCCGCATGGCTGGGAAAGCAAGCATGGGCACGCGGGACGGTCGAAGCTTTGCCGGTGATGGCTTCCAACGGAGGTGACGGGTGGCGCTTTGCGTGCAGCTAGATGGCACGGGGAGGAGGCTTCGGGAGAGGAGAGAAATAACCAACGTATCACTAGAGCATGTACGCGTGCTCGGACGCGGCGGGGAAGCACCGAAGCGATGGTTGCGTCGACGACAGTGGGAGGCGGAGCACGGGCTGGCGTCGCGGTGAGGTCGAGGATTAGGGGCTGCTCAGGGAGGACGCACGAGCTTTGGTAGGACCAAAGCGGACTTAGGAAGTCTACAGGGAGAACCGGAGCTTGCCGGAGGAGGAGATCGCGGCGCGACAGCGGTCACCTTATTCGGGGAAGACGATTTTGGCATCGGCGATTTGGGGCCTTCCGCGTCAATTCTTGTGGTGTGGTTTACTACGACGGCACGGTGGAGCGTCTGGACGTAGTGGTTTGGCTCTGCGAGGTTGTTGGCCGCGTGCAGGAGAGATGACGCCGGCGCTGCTCGCGTCCTCGGGGGAGAAGCAGGGCTCAACGAGGAGGGCTACAGTGGCGGGAGTGTCCTGGCGATCACATTGGAGCCAGAGGCAAGCATGAGGCGGACTGGAGGCGGGTGATAGCCGCGTCATCCATGGAGAAGGCGGAGGTTGGGACGAAAAGGGCCTCGTCGCCAACGGAGTTACCGGGGAGCCCGACGTAGTAGAACTGTTGGTGCGCGGGCTGCGGAGGAGCGGCACTTGTCATGGTAGGCTGTCAACAATGGTGGTCGCCAGCGAGCGAGCGCCTGCTCCGCCTTTTTTTGTGTGCGTCTCTCCACAGATTGATGAGTTGGCCCACCCGTCATCTTCTCAGTCAAACCTGGACTATGTGTCAAGTTTTAGTCAAAACCGCTTCCACGTCAGACGAAACCAGCTCAAGCGGGATGAGGGACTAAACTTATCCGGTTTCAAAAGTTAAGGGACTAAGATTTGATGGTTTTGGAGTTAAGGGACAATTTCTATACTTTCAACAGAGTTGAGGGACGGAAGATATACTTTTCGCTTACAAATTTATGACATCATAATTTCGTCAAAGTGGACTACACATAAGGTCTTTTTTGTTTGCGGGGAGACTACACATAAGGTCATAAAAGGAGATACATACTTATATGACGATATCATGCAATGAAAACATATCATTTTTAACAAATCTGCCATAAACTTGCAGGGTTCGAACTTTCCATGATAATCTCATACAAAACGTTTCTAGACTTATGATTAGGTTGGTCGCTGTCATTATATTTTAATCATAAATTGACATATTCCTTGTGGTGAACTACTCATATATTGATTGTTATGAATCTATATGCTAAATTTGTATAGGAGATTGATTATCAATCAATTGTCACGGATATCAGTAGTTACAAAATGTTAATAAAAACCATTAGCATGCCTTGCAGGAGGCAAGAACGACTGTGGTTGTGCGAAGGGTACATACGTGGGTCCTCGTGTCCACACTGGATGCGTCCTTGGGTCGAAGGGTGCATCCGGGTAAGCCGGCAACGAAGGAGGCAGTTGTGCATGGAAGCGACCACCATCCAGCGGCATCGGAGGCTTCATTGTGTTGGAGGGCATAGACGGGTACGTTGGCACCGGAGACAAGTGCGGGTGGAAGCGGTTATCCAGCGGCGTGGAGAGCCATAGTTGGCCATGGGTGTCATGGTGCAGCACCGGGTACGTCGGATGGGCGTTCACAACATATCCTTCAATCAAGAAAGCAATGTTGGTAAGTCACAATGTATATCACATCCAAGAAAGAGAGGATAACACCATGTTGCAACTCACGAGTGTGGGTAATGTTCTTACCTGGCCCTGCTGGTGGAGGCAAATTGTGTTGCGGCATGGCAGGGTACATGTTGTAGCTTGGGTGTATGTAATCACGGTGTTGAGCAGAACTCCTTTCGTAACCATCTACAGCCTGCGTGTCTTGCTGGGTTGCCGGCCATAAAGAGATAATAATTATTTTTTGATTACAGCTAAAAAACGGGACACATGCACAACTTGAAAGGTGGACTGCCGCATACCTGATCATCTTGAGTACTGCACTCTGATGTATACTCCGATGTAAGATGAACATTCAGCCGATAATTCTGATCACAGCCGTCTTCCAGCGCACATGGCCTGAAGCAAATAGTAAGAAATCAAAGATGTCAAATGCCGTCGAGCAAAGCAGACAGTTAGTTTGACAGATTTGTTTCATTTCGTACATAAAAAAACATGCCTTGGAGTTGTATTGAGATAACCGGAGAATGTACAGGCAAGGGCAAGGTGCAGGCCAAATCTCCCGGCAGAGTATGGTTCAACTACTTCCACTGTCTTCTTGCCAAGGTCGACACCAAGCAAGGAGCCCTTGCCAACCTCCACCATAGGAACAAGGTAGACAACATCCCCACCATGGATCGTGAGTGTCGGGCAAACTGTCGTCAGACTCCTCAATGTGTATTTTCGCGCGGTACCATCCCACAGCGCAGGCAGCATCATTTGGTGCATCGGGTTGTTGACCAAGATGTCATCGACATGGACGCTGTGACCCTTGCGCCAATGGTCCCAGGAAGCATGCCTGTAACATGTCCGTATCTTCCAGCCATCAGAGACATAACCGGGTTCATCTTCCATTAGATGTGCATAGCTCTTGAAGTAGAGCTCCGAATCATGGATGACATCTACGTCGTCAAGATCCGCGGTCGTCTTGAAA
This sequence comes from Triticum aestivum, assembly GCF_018294505.1. Lineage (NCBI taxonomy): Eukaryota > Viridiplantae > Streptophyta > Magnoliopsida > Poales > Poaceae > Triticum > Triticum aestivum. The sequence goes on along the minus strand of NC_057805.1, from coordinate 456,256,824 downwards.
TTCGTCTCATCGTCGTCGTCGCTGTCGGGACTAGCGGGTCTTTCAAAATGCTCCACCTCGACGAACTTGATAAGCCCATCATGGAAGGCGACGTCACGGCATGGCCGCGGGTCACCTTGCCGCAGCAAGTTGAACCCAGGCTTGGGCAGCGGGATGAAGCGGAGAACGGGGTCCGGGTCGAACACGTTGCAGACGACGATGCCTCGCCAGAGGTCGATCCAGCCTACGGTGTCAGCTCCAAGCGCGATCACCTTGTGGGGTAGGCTGGGCAGGTCGTCCCTCACGGCCGGAGATGCATGCAACTGCAACGGCTTGGCGGTCCACTTGTTCGTCTTGGACGAGAAGGTGTGGAGGACATAGTGCCCAAGGGTCGGTGTCAGGGCGAGATCGGCGACGAGGAAGTTGTCATCGTCGTCGGCGAACGGCAGGATGGCGGGATACGATCTAGCCTTGTCAGGCCGACGAGTGGCGGTCGGGATCCGCCTAAGCGAAGGCTTGCCAGGGCTGGCTCTGTAGACGAAGTATTCGGAGAGAGAATTGTCCAAGGTGCTACAGGGGCCGATGGTGAAGCGAAGCGGAGGAGGACGAGGTGTTTCTCCGAGAAAACCACCCGGGGCTCAAGGGAGTAGTCCCCGCGCTTGAGTTCGGGGCTGCCGTGGACGCATAAGTAGGAGACGGCCGGCGGGTCTGCGAGAAAGAAGGTCACCCTGACGACGTGGCCGGCCCTCGTCTTGGCTTCGGCGGTGGTGGCGTTCTCGCGGTCGTCGTAGCGGGCATCCTCCTCGAGGAGAACCCAGGCGGGATAGCGGTGTGTAGCAGCGGTATCCTCCATGATAACTGGCGCAGATCGGATTTGGGGCACCTCTCAAATCGAGACGACGAGCAATTGATTTTGGCTTTTTTTTTCCATTAAGCACGAGCGATTTATTATAGCGCCGTGCGGCCGGACCCCGATTTGGGCTTGTATTCGGCTCGCTTGGTGAAGGTAATAGGAATTACTCCTCCGTTCAAAATAGATGACCCAACATTGTATTAATTTTGTATTGAAATTAGTATAAAGTTGAGTCATCTATTTTAAAACGGAGGGAGTATATTATTGTTCGCTTTGTTTGGGCTTGTATTCACCCGTTGCCTATTATTTGCAGCCGACTTTCTCAAAACAAAAAAAAAAGCCGACATGCGGCTTGCCGCCAAGTGGCCCCTAACGTATAGTATGTCATGTGATTTTATTTTTACCCTCAGAAGAATTGATTTTACTTTTTATAGAAAATAAAAGAGTATAATTGTGAAAATGACTTCAAAAAAAGGACATTAATAACCATTTTCATAGGCATCCCAATAGGTCTCGTTTTTTTATAAAGGACGTGTTTATTAACTCATAATAAATACATATCCGGTCTATGCATAATTATGATGCACACAAACCAAACTAACATACATACACAAAATCACGACGAGCAAAAGTCAAAGTCATACATAACCAAAACTATATCAAACAAAGAGAAATGAGCAAACTGATCCCACCGAGCAGTCACTGACACAACAAAGATGATGCAAGCATGCACGATTCAAATGAGGATCCAGCCATGAGATTAAAAACCATGCACGCACCATGTAAGCAGCTAGTAGGCAGCCAACAAATCCTATGATTTCCATCAGCAGAAGGTCATCCTCATGTTGTGGCCGGTGCCCAGGCCTCCTCGAGGTTGGGGTCCGCGAGGACCCATGCCGACACCTCGTCGGACTTCACGAACGCCAAGGGGCGCTCTGCATTGCACCGTTCCTGCTACGTCACCTCCTTGGCTGACCTCTCCTCGGTTAGCACGATGCTCTGCGACGACGAGGAGCTACCACTACCGCGGCCATCTAGGTAGTGGAGGAGGCGCCCAAGCGCCTTCGCGATTGCTAGTGGCACCTCCTCCTCCAGGACCTTGCACACACAATGCGTTAGCTCGTCGATGCAACCGCGATGCTAGCTCCTTGTTGACGTGGGCTCGCGGAGGCGATGACGGCACCGGCGGACCGGCCCACGGTACCTGAGCGATCGCTCAATCATGGGCTCCATCTGCTCCTGGTACTCCTCGTCTGTCGCCTCCGTGAGGAGGCGTGGCGGCCTCCTCTTGCTCGTCATTGGAAGAGATGATGATCTCATCCTTCTTGGAGGAGCCGACCGCCGTGGAGGTCGATGGCCCTGGAGAGCGATGGCGGCTGCTCCAAGATCCAGATCCATAGCCGCGGCCTGTGAGCGCGGAGAGCGGAGAGGCGTGAACGAAGATGAGAGGATGTGCCGTCTGGCGTGGACGGCAGCGGAGCCGACGCCGCCTGCTCGTCGCGTCGCTCTGACCGGCATCAATGCCGTGTGGAGTCATGTCCGCTCTGGAGCAGCTTGATCAGCATGAATGCATGACAACCATTTTGCACGGACAAAAGTTTTTGGATGAAAAGGTTTTTGGATGAGATCGGGTGTGTGGACGCGTACGTGGTGGTGGTCCGAACACCTACAAAGTTTTTCCTGGTTTACAGTACATTCCGTTTGCGGGATTTTAGACAAGAATCGATAAGATAGCGCGTTGGATAGTAAAATACGCAAAAGCTGGTCGAGATGCAAGCGTGCGTTTTGAGATGAAGCAGAGCGACAAACAAGAAACCGAGAAAGGGGCGGGAACGGATAAGATAGCAAAATACTGTACCTCCCATTCTTCCATTTTCCCCCCTTTGCTGCTCGCTCTCATGGCCACCGCCGCCTTCCTTCCCCCCGCCCCAGTCCTTCGCCCTCGCATCCCCACCGCTCGCTACCGTGCCTCACCCATCTGCGCCGCCGCCTCTGACGCGCCGCCGCCAGATGCCGATACAGACGAAGGAGAGGCCCCACGAGGCGGCCGGAAGGACCGGCGCCGCGTGGTGCGGATCGCGTGGGAGAAGCTCGTCCGGTGGTCTCGCTCCTGGCGCAGCCGCAACCGCAGCGACGTCCTCGAGACCACGCGCAAGGTGACGGAAAGGCTTTTGTCTGGTTCAACCCATGGAGCCGCAGACTTATTTGTGGGATGGGATCTGATCGTCGGAGGAAAACTGCAGGTGGTGGTCCTCGGCGGGGGCTCGTTCGGAACGGCGATGGCGGCGCAGGTGGCAGCCAAGAAGCCCGACCTTGAGGTGGCCATGCTGCTCCGGGATGACCTCGTCTGCCGCTCCATCAACGACCGCCATGTCAACTCGTGGGTAACCTCGTTGCTTTCCTTACTACAGTATCTGCCTAACACGAAGAGGGTCCATTTTAGTCATGTTTTCGTCGATGATTGATATGATGAGGTAGAGTACAATGTATTTCATGCGAGCATTCAGACACTTCTCCATGAAAAGAGTACATGGCTAGTTTCGCAAGGAAAATATTGCAAACCATTCGATTGATTGATGCTCACAGCCATCCAAACTTTGTATGTAACATACTGCTTTCACTCCGCTGCAGCAAATACTTGTCAGAATACAGCTTGCCAGAAAATATTGTTGCAACAACTAGTGCTAGTGAAGCTTTAGCAGGAGCTGATTTCTGCTTCCACGCTGTCCCTGTTCAGGTATTAACAGTTCTTTATGAAGCACTGTGGTTTCCAGGAGGGTTTCATCTTTTTTGGAGTCTGATATTTTTCCTGGCAGTTCAGTTCATCCTTTCTTGGGAGTATTTCATCATATGTTGATCCAAAGTTGCCATTCATATCACTTAGCAAAGGGCTGGAACTTAACACCCTTCGGACAATGTCTCAAATCATTCCTCTTGCATTGGGAAACCCTCGCCAGCCATTTATTGTTCTGTCAGGACCTTCTTTTGCTGTGGAACTGATGGAGAAACTACCAACAGGTTAGTTAAGATCATTTCTCATATTGTTAAGTTTATGTCATATTCTCTTGTGCTTTCCTGTGACACTAAGTTGTCTGGTTCATGTTGCTATGTTGAAGAATTTTTGGCTTTCCGAGCACTTTCTGGAATCTGTTTGTAAAACATAGTTACCCAACTTAATATTGCAGCTATGGTGGTGGCATCCAAAGACAAAAAGCTGGCAAGTGCTGTTCAGCAGCTCTTAGCATCTTCAAATTTGAGGATAAGCACATCAAGGTAATTATACCTAATACTTCACCTTTAGACGCTATGACAATCTTCAGCCACAAAAAGTGTACGAAAGCATGCATGTCATAGCCAGGATTATTGTTTGTTTGGTTGCACAAGTATTGTCTTCAGCCACAAAACTAGTTGCTATTACATAATTAAATAATAGGATACCACTTACTATGAACAATTTGAGATTTCTTTTGCATAAGAGGATATATATTGCCCACATGTGGACAATTGATTTAGTTATTCATGTAGGAAAGTGTTGTGGACTACCAGGAGGGAGTCCAAACACAGAGAAGGATTCTGCTAGCAGATTTCGTAGCTAGGTGTTAAGATGAGAGTTCATATTAGCATAGGTCTAAGGAGTCCAATTAATTAGGAAGGCCTAAGCATCTATTACCTCCGTCCCAAATTAGTTGTTTTAGATTTTTCTAAATACGGATGTACCTAAGTAAAACGTGTCTAAGACAATTAATTCAGGATGGAGGGAGTAGTATATAAGCATACCATGTATCTAGGGTTGTGTTGGCGAATAATAGTCTGTTGATCTTGCGATCTGAAGGTTGTCATGAAACAAATGTAAAGAGGGGTGGTGCCCAAAGGGTTCTCGTCGGCGATGATGCTGACACAGTGGTTTACCCAGGTTCAGCCCCCTAGATGAGTAATAGCTCTATGTCCTGTCTAGACCTGGGCATGGACAGCCTGGCCCAACGACCCGGCCCGAAAAAGCCAGGCCAGGCCGGGTCAGGCTTGGCATTCAGGCCGAGCTTGGGCTTCATTATCTAGCCCGAAAGGCAGTTTGGGCTGGGCTCGGGCTTTTGTTTTTCATGATTTCGGGCGGGGCTTTCAAGCTTCAAGCCGGGCTTACACGTGGAGGTGACGAGAAGTGTCGTTTGGGCTGGGCTTGGGCTTGCAGTTTGAAGGTTGGGCTTTTGCAAGCCCGGCCCCTGGCTCGGCCGGACTAATGATCAGATTTAGTCCTGACTACCTATCTTTATTGATGAACACAACTGATTATAATGGAGATTTCCTATCTACTGGGCTAGGTTAAGGGTATGTGCTGCCGTGTATCTCCCTCCCCTTGGCAGGGGGTAGTACTTCCCTTATATAGGCACTCCTCATCCGCTTAGTTTAGTACCTATCTTTAAGGGATACAATACGAGTATACGACCATGTGATCCCGCAGTTAGGGCCTAGAGAGCACAGATCTCCCGCAACCGCAGATTGTTGAAGTGGCACTCTTGATCCTTGTCCCTTATGCGCGTATCGGCCTGCCTCCCTTCAACGCCAAGACGGACCCCAAAAAGCCCAAGACACCCCAAGGACACCAGAAGATTCATTACCACCTCAAGAGAAAGGTTACCGCTATACGACATATCAGGAGAAGGAAGGACTATACAAATAAGGAAGAAAAGGCCCTATACGTGTCATGAACCGCCCGCAAAGGTCTGTTTCGGTGATCCGCGTGGGAGTTGCCCTAAGGAGTTCATATTAGCATAGGTCTAAGGAGTCCAATTGTGTTAGTGAGGCCTAAGCTCTACCGTATAAACATACTATGTATCTGGGGTTGAGGAAAGCAAGAACGATCAATCTATTTCCCCAAGTTATTCTCTCCTCTAAACCTATGTCTACCCAATCGCTCGCAGCCATGCCATCTGGCTATCTTCAGCACCGTAGTTATCCCGTTGTGAATCAAGGTTCACAATAGACACCCACATTAGCAAAGCCAGTAGCTATAGATAGACCAGAGGTATATTCGATTAACCTGTGTCTGTCCAGCCTAGAGCAACTCCTCTCTGAGTGTGGTTCGTCAGATGTATACTTGCTTTGCTTCATGTAGTTAGATAATAGGCTTTTGTATTTTTCTAGAGCAGTTTCTCGTGTTTCCTTGCAAACGTGTTCAAGAATCTGCTATGTTTGTAGAGCCATAGGACGGCAGTGTAAACTTTTCCTTCTTGGAATGGAATGATATGAAGATCTCTTCCGTATTCGCGAAAAGAAAATGAAGCTGCTGTGTGTTGGAGTGCCATGTAGCCTCACTTTGGATTTCTGGACCCCCATCGATTGGCTACTATGCATCGTAGTGGTGGATTTTGAGCAGTAGCTTGAGCTGATATAGCACACTGGGTTTTAAGTAGTAGCTTCAGATGGTGTGGCACACACTGAAAATCTCTTCTCCAGATAAAGCTATCTTATCTAATTTTACTATGCTTTATTTTAAGATTTCAGACCGGCAAGATGAATTATAAGATATACTGTTAGGGTTGTGCATTGCTTTATAGCCATGCATTCAAATATTACAAAAAATATTTAAATGTGAACTGTGATGCTTCAGTGACGTTACAGGGGTAGAAATTGCAGGGGCACTTAAGAATGTTCTTGCGATAGCAGCAGGTATAGTAGAAGGTATGCATCTTGGAAATAATTGTATGGCTGCCCTTGTTGCTCAAGGCTGTTCTGAAATTCGGTGGTTGGCGACAAAGGTGTGCAGTAGCAGTTTATCTTCGGGACTGTATTATCTATAAAACAAAAAACTACTGGTTTAAAGGATTAACTTATTAATTTGCAGATGGGAGCAAAGCCAACAACCCTTTCTGGTTTATCTGGCTCGGGTGATATCATGCTTACATGTTTTGTCAATCTTTCACGGAACAGAAACGTGGGATTGCGTCTTGGTTCAGGCGAGAAACTTGGTGAGATCTTGGATTCAATGAATCAGGTTTGTAATATTCCCCTCTATTGCTTTGATATATCGCCTGTATGGTTGGTAATTATTATATTGTCTCTCACTTCAGGTTGCTGAAGGTGTGTCAACTGCTGGTGCTGTCATCGCATTAGCTCAGAAGTACAACGTCAAACTGCCAGTCTTGACAGCAGTAGCACGGATAATTGATAATGAACTAACTCCGAAGAGGGCTGTTATGGAGTTAATGAATCTTCCACAGGTCGGTCATTCAACCTCATGTTTGATCCAGTTCTTCCTAATGAACTGTTTTCTCTCACAAACGTACATCTTTTGCTACCATTTTGGAAGTGTTGTGCAAACTTGTCCTGATGATACTTAAGTAGGCCTCCTCTCTAAAAACAGACTCTAAAAATTGCACACAGTCTTTTATTTCGGAAATACATGGGTTACTTGAGGGACCTAAAATATACCATTCTCTATTTATTTGGACCATATTCAATGCTATGTATACTTTAGACCGATCCTGGTATAATCGCTAATCTTGTTGATAAAATTGGCCATACATTTTGAAAAGGTGCTTATAGTAAAGTTCGGATAGTTTGCCTGATATACCGATGTGGATTTTCCAGCAATTACCATTTGCAGCCATATTATTGAACTTCTGTTTGCTTACTTTTGCAACTATCCTACATTTCCTGCTAAAAAAACTATCTACATCTCAATGAGTTTTATAACCATTACTGGTGAGTGAATGATGAATTGTGAAAATTGTGTTTATAGGTGGAGGAAGTCTAACAGGAACCAATCCAAAAGAATGGAGCCACCGAACCTGTTCTGCCATACTTAAAATAGCTGTATGCTCCATATGTTTGTCTCCCATCTCTGATCAACTATATTTTCTCTTGTCAATCCGTCGAATCATGATGATTGCTTTGAGAGATATCACCAACTTTGCACTCCTATGAAGAGTTTATGCTTTCATGCACATTCCTGTGCGCAAATGCAGCAGGATATACATTATAGGGACCCGGAATTGAATGGGAACAATGCTCCATGTTTGGTTATCCAAAACAAGATCATGGTTGTAGGTTTCATCACTTTTAGAATGAGTTCCTATTTTTCTTCTGTATGAAATGACCTGGTTCATATTCATGACAAGACTTGAGTTTATTTTTCTGATGAAAAATTTCCTCATTTTTGTAGAAGAAATTTCCTCGTTGTTATAAGAAAATAGAGTGTATATACTACCTAAAAAGATGAAAATGTTTCATCCTGTGTCAATTTTCTTCCGCCTGTCTCCATTTTTATTCCGGCTTTCTTCGTCTGTCCTCCCAGCGTACGTGCTCCCCTCTCCCTTTTTTTGGTTTATTATGACCGATTTTTCTCAGTTTACCCTGCGCTGACATGGCCCAACATATAAAGCAAGAAACGTGCTCTCCTCCCAATGAACCCTAGCCGCCTTACCCTTCCTCAGTGCGTCCCGATGCACGTCCACCCCATCTCCCATCCTCCAACTTATTGTTATTAGTACATTTTGATACAACTGACATAGTTCCTTATGTATAAGGATTACTCCTACAGTACATGCATGTTCGTCACACACAAGGATTATTCCTAAAATGATGAATACCAAATTTTGCAGTATCGTCGCCTGGCGGTGGCGAGGAACGGCTGGGTTTCAGATGTCGCCCTGCGGAGTGACGCGGGGGCCAATGTGTATTTTTCTACTCCCTCCGTTCCTAAATATAAGTCTTTTTAGGGATTTCAAATGGACTACCACATACGGATGTATATAGACATATTTTAGAAAATAGATTCACTCATTTTGCTCCGTATATAGTCACTTGTTGAAATCTCTAGAAAGACCTATATTTAGAAACGGAGGAAGTAGGATCCAATATAGGCTGATAAATTTCATGTTGTACCCACAATAAATAGTTGGCTATTTATTTCATTCTCCCACTTTACAACTTCTTTGGGGACCTCTAAAATTCACATAAGTCTCTGAGCTTTGGCAGTTCAATATTTCCAGCCTACCATGGTTCGACCGTCTATTGACTTTTCCTAATTTGCCTTACACGTAATACGAGTTTAGCTATATACGTATATGCTACAGTATTAACTATCCAATGTTATTTACTGTGGGACGGTGACTCCCTTCTTCTGCAGCCTGGCCTTGCGCTCCTGCGACAGCATCCGTGCAAAACTGATTAGCTCCTCCTCATTGGTGCCTCTATTGTCATCAGGCACGGTCTTGCCCGTCTCCACGTTCACCCTGCACACGCTCCTCTTGAGCAGCGCCTTGCCGACCTCGACGAGCCTGTTGAGGTTCTCGGGCGTGGACACGTCGACGGAAGATGTGTCGCCCTTGAGCTCGTCGTCCTGGATGCGGAGGTAGCGCTTCTCGCAGCGCAGCGCCTGGAAGAGCACGGACGCCTGGATGTCGACGAGGTCGGCGCTGGCCTGGCTGAAGCTGTCGATGAGCGGCGTGGCGCCCTTGTTGTAGAGCCATCCGAGGATCCCCCACTTGCTGCACGCGGCGGCGTCGAACTTCTCCTCTACCTTGGCGGAGCCGGTGCCGAGGGAGAGCACCATGAACTTGCCGTAGTCGGCCGGCTTGATCGGGAAGAAGTCCTGGTTGCCCAGCAGGATCTGCTTGCTTACGTCCGTCATGGCCAACATTGTCTGCATGTATCCAATGTCAACATATCAAAATAGAGCACAGTACGTGGACGTCATAGAAATTCCATTGTATTCTTTGGAGTGTTTTTTAAGGGACTGAGACATAAACCAACTATCACTCACCGGATTGTTTGCGGCAACGCCTCCGTCGATGAGATTGAATGCCCGGGGCTTGCCATCCTTGTCCTTGGTCTCAAAGTGGTGGCCGGGGAGGTAAGTAGGCGCCGCCGACGTGCTGATGCAGACGTCGGACAGAAGAGCGTTCTTGGAGACGTCGTTCCGGGCCTGGATATTGCATGCCTCACGTAAGCACGACGCAGAGGAAATAACACGCAATTCACGTAGGAAATATCATGATGCACGTACGTCGTATCTGGAGAAGATGGTTGGCTGGAGCAGCTTGATGTCGAAGGTGGGGATGACTATGTTCTGCAGCGCCTCGCCGACCCGCGTCTCGCCGAGCAGCTCTTTGACGACGGAGTGGAGGTACTGGCCGTCGTACTTGGGCCCCCTCATGCTCCTGAGCAAGCCCAGAGGCCCTCCGTAGACGGCAGGGAAGATCTTTGGGCAGTGCTCCAGGTAGAAGTTGTTGATGTCCTTGGCGGCGAAGAGCGGGCGTCCTTTGGCGTCGGGCGCCGTGAGCATGGCCGTCACCAGGCCCCCGGTGCTGGTCCCGGCGATCACGTCGAAGTAATCCGCGATCCTCACGTCCGGCCCATCGAGCTCCTACAGAAAATAACAAGAAAGCCATTAGAACCGGTGCACCTGCAGTAACTAGCATGGGTGCAACGGGAGCAGAAGCTAATTGCTCACCTGGAGCTTCTCTTCGAGGAAGGCGAGGATGGTTCCGGGGATGATGCCGCGGACGCCGCCGCCGTCGATGCTGAGCACGGTGACGATGCTCCCGTAGGACGGCGGGGGCGACCTGGGCGTGAGGGCCGACGACGACGACAGCCGGGTGAGCGCGCGCTGCACGGGGTTCAGGGTGAGCGACCCCGACCCCGACCCGCCGCTGCTGAGCTCCGGGACGTGCACGGGCGACATGGCCGGTGCCCTCGAGCTTGAGCTAGGTACGTGCAGCCAGGAGAGCTGGTGAACCAAAGATTTTCTTTACAGAAGGCACGAACCTGTTTACAGGTGGGAGGTCGCTACCTTATCTGCTGCGCCCGTCTCTTGCTGCTAGCTGCTCTTGTGTGGCTCTGTGTTGTGTTGTGTTGTGTTGCGCTTTGTGAACTGTGGTTAGGCGGACCGGCGTGCGCCCGTATTTATAGCCGCCGGCCGGTTCGATCATGGAACGGACCGGGAGTTCCATGGGGCAGGTACGACCGTCGCATGCCATGCAGCTCTAACTGTTCCGAGGGAGGAAACGGAGACGAAGCATCAAGCATGGGCGCACCGCGAGTCAAAGGTACGTTGAAGTGATCCGCACCACACGTAATACTACACGGGACGGGAGGGGCATGACGGACCTGACCGCCGCACCGCACCGCGCGCCATTTCTTGCCTCTCCGATCCTTGAGTGGATGACCGCACCAAACATGGCACGCACGCACGAGAGCAATGTGCAAAACAATATTTTTACTCTGTCAGGTCAGGGTTTCTATCCCTTTTCCAGTAGAATTATTGTACGCCGTGAAACCGCGATAGCCGCCACTTTGCTGCTGCCTCTCGCTTTCTTCTTCTTCGTCCGGACACGCAACGTAGGCGAACGTGTACATGGTTCCTGCCAGCTTGTCCATTCCAGTGACCGATCCATCGATGCCACTTGCTGCTGACTTTCGCTTCGTTTGTTCAGCCGGATACGACCGCCATACATTGGTCTTGGTCACAACACAACCCTAGCTCGGTCATCAGTGGCTCGGTACACGGCTGTGGATGGAACGTACGTACGTACGTACGTGTAACGTATTTGACTTGAGGAGCGCTGAGAATTTTCTGCCCGCAAATGTGTGGAAACCGTCGTAAGGAGTTCCTTTCACAGAACGGAGACGAGCTACAGTTTACAGGTTGTTTTTATCTGCAACCACTTAGGAGAAACCTCTGAGTCTGTGAACATTATGATTTCTTTAAATGAAATCGGAGAGGAAGCTCTCTTTTATAAAAAAAAAAGAGAAGAAACCCCTGGGTATGGACCGAAACTAGGGATGCAAGCCGATCGTTTGCAAACAGAAAAATCAAACTACCACGGTTATTAAAATTAATAATGAAAAGTAATGTAATTTTTGCTAAGCAAACTTGACCAAGCGAGCTATAGGAGCAAATTAGCAGACACGGAGAGAGGTACAGAGCTGTAGCTATCGCGTGCTTCTCTATCTCTCATCTCTTCTTTCCCCGTGTACTATTTTGGGTTTTGACCGTTGACTTCTTTTCTTTTGCTAGTTCGTGACTTGGTGTCAGGCCTGCTCAGCTCAAATGTGCGCAAGTTTTTTCCTTTTCTTTTGGCAGCGCTGGGAAAGCGATTGTTTCTCGACATGTTTGCATGATCAATATTGTTCACACTTGGTTTATTAAATAGTACTGGTGAGAACCATTTCATTTTTAAAGCAGACAATATGCCATCTCTCGCAGTGCATGACGATCATTTCATTGAATTGCCAAAGTTGAAAATAAAAATATCAAACGATGGTAAACCGAGATGAAGAAGTTTCAGCATGCGGTATGTCCATTGGTTACTTTCAGCAAAAGCAAAGATTGATTAGTAAAAGGTTGTCACAGCCCTAGATTATAGCAATGTAATAAATGCAATAGAGAGCATAGCATGTCAATGAAATATGAAATGAGGATTAACTCAAACTCATGTCTTTCTAAAGGGCTAAACCCTAAAATTGCTCAATAAACCAAAATGCCATTCTAAAACCCTTAGTACACTGGCAATAGCTTCATAGATGTGTGATATGGATCCCCGCAATCTTTACAAGGGTTTCAAGAATGGTACTCCCTCCGTTTTGTATAAAAGGTCACTTCATATTTTTATGTCTAACTTTGAACATTAATTTTACCAACAAGATGTGAGTTATATGCCATAAAAAGCATGCCCTTCGATACACACTTCAAATAACTTTCCGATGATATATAAACCATATTTTGATGACCAAAATATATAAGTCAAAGTTTGGCATGGAAAACAAAGTGACCTTGTCTACAAAAACGGAGGGATTATAATAATTTTAGAAATCTTAATTAAAACCTAAATAAATAAAAGGACAAGTCTAGATGTGCCCTAATTATTGCACATATCTAAGTGACTAGCTCAATTCGACCATAAAAATAAACGGAAAAGAAAAAAAGATAATACCTGCATGAACCTTCACGTAAAATCAATGACATAGGACTTGAATGTGCAATATTTAAGGCACATCTAGACGTGCTTTAATAAAACCGTAAATAAAATGATAAATCGTGGATCTATATAAAAAGAGGGATTTTAATTTGTGAAATCTCTAAAAAAATTGAATCTAATATTCCAATCATATTTGGAGGCTATATTAAAAATTCTAAGAATTCTTGGAATTACAAATAACACACTTTTATAGAGTTTAAACCCCAAGTTTAATAAAACCGTGGTTATATGTGTAGAAATAAAATTACACTCTCCGAAACTTGTGGAATTTATTGTGGATGGGCGCACCGGCGAGTGAAAAGAACGTTGAAGTTGAAGTGATCCGCACGCAGGATGGGAAGGGGCGTGACGGACCTGACCGCCGCGCCGCACCACACCGCGCGCCATTTTTCTTTCTTTCGGTGGATGACCGCACCGGACATGATTAAGATCGGGACGGTGAAGGCCGCGACGCACGAGCGGAATGTGTAAAACAACACACACTTTTGGTCCGTCAGGTCAGGTTTGCGTAACCCTTTTGCCCAAACAAAAGGCTCCGTACGTCAGTGTCAGGTTGGCTTCCCACCAGCACGTAACGGACGCCGTGGACCTGTGAAACGTACTACGCAGGAGGCGGGGAGTCCGGGTGCTAGCTGCCACGCCACTTGCTGCTACTTCTTCGGCCGGAAAAAGTCCATTTTAAACCCTGAACTCGTAGACGTTCGGCGAAATGAACCCCCAAGTCGAAATCCCGGTCGATTGTACCCTGAACTATGCAATCCCGGTCTAAATCAAACCTTCGAGTCGTTTGGATGGCCGGGATTGCTGGGATTTTGCTGAGGGCACACACCTCCACCCCGCTGGGCCGGCCCGCTTTATTTTTTTCCGTTAAGAAATAAAATTTCACAAAGGGCACTACACCTTGCTTCTGCTGGGCCGGCCCGATTTTATTTTTTTGTTAGAAAAAAGCACACGGTGTGCCTTGAACATGCGACCCCGTGCTGGTGTTTAAATTTTTTCAACGTATGTAAAAAAATATTCAAAGTATATTTTTAAAGAATTCAACGTATTTAAAAAATCACATTTGTTTCCAAGAATTGTTGAAAACTTTGAAGAAAAAAGAAATATGGCGCGATACATTGTACTTTAAAATTGGCGCTGCAATATAGACCTAGGTAGCTAGCGTGGTTGCCGTCGCTGCCATTTATTCACTTTTTCAAATTTTGTTCACAATTTTAAATTGTTCAGTGTACATCAAAAAAAGTTCAACGGGTATTTAAATGGTTTTTCAGCGCATATCACAAAAATTGTTCAATGTATAATCACAAAAAATGGTTTTTCAGTTAAAAATTGTTCAGATTATATTACAAAAATATTCAATGTATAAAAATTATTCATCGTATATCATAAAAATGTATAATATGTTTTAAATTATTTCAATGTATATCACAAAAATGTTCGCTGTGTAGTTAAAAATTGGTCATCGCACACCTAAAAAACGTTCAATGTATATTTGAAAATCGTTCACCGTATATAAATTTTTGTTCATGTTTTCAATAATTGTTCACGTTTTAACAGTTTGTTTGAGTTTTAAATTTCTTCAAGAAAACATTGTTCATTTTTTTGAACGAAGATTAAAAAAAGGATCTATTGCTGACCATATACTTTAAACTTACGCTGTACTGTAATACCAACCCCCTGGCGTCGCAGCTATCCAGCGAAAGGTCGCCTGTTCGAATCCAACCAGCGGCACAACTTTTTAGTTCGTTACATTTTTTCCCGTACGTTCGCTCGTTTCCTGGCAATGGGCCGGACCGTTTGCGCGAGCCCTATAGGAGCTCCCGTCCGCAATTCTGCCGCGAAAGAGCAACAGAAAAATTAAAGACAATTTTTTTTGAGCAAACAAAAGAATAAATGGGCTGGCCCAACGCAGAGGAGGCCCACTAGCTAGACAAATCCCGGTTGACATTTGTCAGGGTTTGATTTAGACTGGAATTGCATAGTTCAGAGTGCAATCGACCGGAATTTCGACTTGAGGTTCGTTTCGCCGAACGTCTACGAATTCAGGGTTAAAATAGACTTTTTCCTCTTCGGCCGGATAAGTACGCACGTATGGAGTAGCACGTAGGCGTAGGACCTGCTAGCGAACGTGTGTGCATGCATGCATGGGTTCCTGCCTTGCCTTGTCCTCTCTCTGCTGCCTTTGGACACGGCTGCCACTCATTGAGCACGCAGCTCGGCGACCAGCGGCGCCTCGGTACACGGCTCTTGAGGGAACGTGTACAGTGTGTACAAGTAGTGGTATAACGTATTGACCTGATGGGAGGTGAGAATTTTCAGCGCCAATATAATGCGTGGAAACCGTCGTCGTATCTCCGCTGGAGGAAGGAGTTCCGACCCATCCTTTCGCGAGAATGGAGACGAATTGCGGTGTTTTTATCTGCAACCGCTTGGGAGAAACTTTCACATGTAGGTGAGTGTTTGACAAAAAACTACCACAATTAGGGTTCGCGTCCCACAGAACTATCACTTTCAAAAAAGTGACTGATAACTATCAAAAAATTAAAATCTCGTGACTAAAAACTACCATTTTTGAAAAATGACCAGTTTAGACGATTTAAACATGTTTATGACATGCGGGACCCACCTGTCAGGGCTGACGTGGCGGCAAAGTCAACCCCGTTTATTTTGACCGTTGAGCTGACCGTTATGACAGGTGGGGCCCACATGTCATTCTTCTTCTTCCTCTCTCTATCTCTCTTCCCTGAACTCTCTATCCCGAGCCACCATGGCCATGCCACTCTCACCAGCGTCGCTGCCGCCAAGCCTACATCGAGCTACGACGGCCATGCCTGTCACCTTCACGCCCAGACTCAGTCGTCCCCTTCCCCCACTCCTGCGCTCGCCCATGTCAGCTCCGATGTGCAGTTGGTCAACCACGGCAATATGGGCGACGCTGGCGAGAATTTCGTCGTGCTGCTGCTGCCTGGACCTCGGTACCGTGCCTGCCGGAGCAGAGCAGCCGTCGCAAGGAGCAGCAACAAGCAACAATGGCAAAGAGCAGCAACCCTAGCAAGGAGCAGCAGCGGCAACCAGCGGGAAGGAGCAGCAGTGGCAAGCAGTAGCGGGAAGGAGCTGGATGGGCATGGTGTCGCCCGCCGTGGTTGCGGCAACCCTCCAGCCCTGCCGCGTCGCGTGCATCACCTCCAGAACGGGGCTATGCGACACTTGGGCCGCTCTGTACGCAGGAGCTGGCACGCCCTCGAGCTCGCCAGACCAATGCCAGCCGGCTCCGGCGACGAGCTCGTCGGCAGGGACCCGATTGCTTTTTCTAAAAAACTGAAAAGGACCTGATTGCTTTTTTATAAAACTTGCAAGGATCTGATTGCTTTTTTAAAAGTTATAGGGACCTGGTTGTTTTTATTTTTTTGAAGGGACCGACGTGTGGGCCCCACTTGTCATAATGGTCAGCTTAACGGTCAAAATAAACGGAGTTGACTTTGCCGCCACGTCAGCCCTGCAGGTGGGTCGTGCATGTCATAAACGTGTTTAAATCGTCTAAACTGGCCATTTTTCAAAAATGGTAGTTTTTAGTCACAAGATTTCAATTTTTTGATAGTTATCAGTCATTTTTTTTAAAGTGATAGTTCTATGGGACGCGAACCCCAATTATGATAGTTTTTTGTCAAACACTCCATGTAGGTATACCCAAGCAAACTTGACCAAGCGAGATTGTAGGTTGTACTACCTACGTCTCGGTTTATTAGGCCTTCTTGTAGTATGTGTTATAAGTTATACACCCTAGAAATAAGCTACTCGGGCCTCGTCAGTGACCTCTTCGAGCTCAGTCCCTACCTCGCCGACGCGCCCGAAGGCAGCTCGCTCTCCCGCAACCCCTTCGCCCGGACTAGCCCGCCGTCGCTGCGCACATCCTCGCCGCGCTCCTGTCGTTTTTCAACGCCAACCTGTCCATGTTCCGCAATCGACCCTTCTTCCTCTCGGGCGAGAGCTACGCCGGCAAGTACGTCCCGGCCGTCGGGGTGCACATATTCGCCGCCAACCCGACGCTGCCGGCGCGGCGAGGGATCAACCTCCGCGGTGTGGCCATCGGGAACGGGCTCATGCACCCAGTCGTGCAGGTGGCCATGCACGCCGGCTCGGCCTACTTTACGGGCCTCGTCAACGCGCGGCAGCGGCGGGAGATGGAGGCGGCTGCAGGCGGAGGCGTGGCGCTCACGGAGGCCGCGCGGTGGCAGGAGGCGGCTGACGCGCCTGCCACCGCGCGGGGCGGCGAGCGGGGAGGAAGGCGCGCGGCGAGGATGAGAGGAGCGGCCGGGCGACGCGCGGCGAGGGAGGGCGGAGGGCGTGGGACTTGGTGGGGCAGAAAAGAAAAAGAGAGCGTGCACGTGGGTGGGGCCCGGAGAAAAAGGATGGAGAGAGGGAGTGGGAGGCTGGCTATGGGCCAAACGACATGCAAAACCTTCTCTCTCATCCCCCAACTGTCCCCCGGTGGGTTGGGTTTGGCCTGGGACCGCCGGCTCTAATTTTGGCCAAATCCGACGAAAACTGAGCCTTTGGATAACGAGTGGGAAAAATTTTAGTCACCGGCGCTTAAAAAGTGGTCCTGGGGGCGTCGTGGGGGGCCGGCTGGAGATGCTCTAACACCCTCTATCAATATAGCCCCTTTGCTACTGACTAGGCCAGTAAAATGAAAAACAATGACTTCACCTTAAAGTTTAAACGGATGAACAAGAACAAACAACTGAAGACTTAACAAATACGAGTATTACTGAAGAGAACTAAAATGAAACACTTAAGGTACTGATCCTTAGGAATACTGGTGACTAAACACTGAAAACTGAATGAATGATTGAAGCAAATACACTAAAGCTGAGAAAATGATTTTCTAAAACAACTAAAAATGAATCAACAGTAAAGCTGAGAAAATGATCTACCAAAATAACTAAAACCGAATCTACAAAAAAACTGACACTAATAACTGAAAGACTGAAACAAACACTTACGGCGCTCATTCAGTACTGAAGAATAAACATGTCAAACTGAAAATATACTGAAAACTGACACACTAACTGAAACAAAAGAAGTAGTACCAAACAGTTGGAATGCACTCAAATTCGTTTCATGGCACTTCACACGAAAACTGCTAAAAAAATGGTTCATATAAACTTCTTACAGTCCCCAACCCCCCTCAACTTCCAGAAACAACAACAAAAACGTTAATCTATTTCTTGGTTTATCACGCACAAACTTCACAGCCCCCTTGAACTTCCACAAACTTCACGCACCACATACAGTCCACACACGCTGAATACTAATATTGGTTACTTACCTGTTCCCGACGAAACGTTTTTCTGTTGTCAACTGTTCAGAGGCTGGATTATTTTACAACTACAGACTACACTATCTAAGGGGTTAAGGATTCAGAACAAAAAAGTTAATACCTGCTGCATGTCCTACTAACACTACTGGAATTTTCACGTACGCCAAGTGTAATGCTCTTTGCCGAGTGCTAAAACATGGACACTCGTCGGCAAACCCAGCTTCACGGCAAACTGCCATCTTTGCCGTCACTGCCTCACGGCAAAGAGGCACCGCACGGCAAACCCTGCAGACGCCGAGAGCCGCTCACGGCAAAGAGGAGCCACGCGGCATGCCCGTCCGCAATAGACGGCTCCGTCAGTTACTGCGTACTTTACCGAGAGTCGCAGCCCGACACTCGGCAAAGCATATGCAACATCCTATATATATATTTTTTGTGTGTGTTCTTTCTAACTGACATGTGGTCCCACTGGTCACATTTATCAGTAAAAGTTTTAAATAACTTCCTAAATATTCTTGAAAAAAATGACGATATGTTTGCCGAGAGCTGCTCTTGGCAATCCTCCTGACCAGTAGGACAGCGTGGCCCACATGGGAGCTGACAGTTTACATAGCTTTGCCGAGAGCTGGTCTCGGCAATGTCGTCTTCTTTTCTGAGAGCTGCTCTCGGAAAAGTTATGGCACAACAGTAGGTCTCCCAGACGACCATGTTTTCGAGAGTAGCTCTCGGTAATATGTAGTTTTCCGAGTGTTGCTCTCGGAAATCTTTCCCATCCATTCTGCTGTTTAAGCTATTTCTTTTCTGATCCCTGCAGATAAAAACAAGTACTTGGCAGAAGGATCATATATAGGCATAATTTGATCTAGTCCACACATATATAGGCATAATTTGATCATATATAGGCATAATTTGATCTAGTCCACACATATATAGGCATAATTAGGGATAGTCCACATATTGTCACACACAAGTCGAATGTATTATCCTAGTAGACGTCACACACAAGTCGCAAATTCATACATATTGTCACTACTTGCAAAACACGTGCACGTCACAATAGAAGTACACTTGTTCATATATAGATCATCTTGAGGAGGAGAGGCCATCGGGTTAACATTCCGGAGGAGGAGGAGGGGCATCACTTGCACTGCTTCGAGATTGCATAAGAACCTATAAGAGTAGAGTCACGTGAGGGTGGTTCGTCCCTATGTAATGAATCTTCTACTCTAGTTTAGATAATTTTCTACCTGTAGTTGATCCTCAAGCAGCTTCAACCTCTTGTTCGTGTCTTCCCGTTCCTTTTCTCTGGACTCCTGCTCAGCCTGCCGCCTTTGCTCCTCTTCAACAGCCCGCTGCGCCATTAAATCCTGTAACATGGCATTAGGCTCATATAGGTTGGAACGGTGCTATTTCGAGGCATGGACATAAATGAAAGGTTAGGGTGCTGACCTTGAGACGCGCTATCTCACGTGATGCGGCGGTTGGGCGACTCCGTATGGACGGAGTTGAGCTGGTGCTCGACGCGCGTATCTCGTGCAGCTTGCGATGCGAGGAGGTGGCGATAGCCCCGTTGCAAAGAAGGTGGCGGCCATGGCCCTTCCCCTCGCCAGCAATGATGAGAAGCTCAGGATCAAGGGGCTTGGACGTAGGTTCGGCTTCCTGCCCGTGCACCTCCTGGAAGACCTCTTTGAAGGTCCCCCACTTCTCCTCCGTCGACTCGCTGCAGAACTCGGCGCCATCCTTCCCCTTGTGGCCTTCTTTCCAGGCTTCCAGGATGTGGACCGGGCGACCAACCTTCGCCTTCTGCAAAATTAACCATCAAGTTTAATGAACCAAGATGCACCGTGCGAAAAAGTTAACATCTTAATCCACATACCATGTGTTGCTTGAGAGCGGTTAGGTTCCGGCTCCCCTGGACATGAGCCGGGCAAGGCATTTTGGCTAGATCGTTTATTCGTTTCCCTTCTCCACATGCTGCGCCCGCCATGCTGGTCACACCACATGTCAACCAGGGCCTCCCAACAATCGTCCTTCATCCAGGGTTCCTTCACCTAGTCAGACAAAATCGAATAATTGAGGAACAAGAGGGATGAATCAAAGTACTAGCAACCGGTGTAGTCACTTCAACCGATGAATCAAAATCGAATAATTGAGAAGAAGCAGTTGTTGACCGTGGCCTACCCCCTCTCTCGGTGCCGGTCAACTTTCTAGACCGGCACCGAGAGAGAACTTTAAAGAGTGTAAAGTAAAAAACATGAGAAGAGGCAGTTGTTGACCGTGGCCTACCCCTCTCTTGGTGCCGGCCAACTTCCTAGAACGGCACCGAGAGAGAACTTTAAAGAGTGTAAAGTAAAAACATGAGAAAACGCAGTTGTTGATCGTGGCCTACCCCCTCTCTCGGTGCCGATCAACTTTCTAGACCGACACCGAGAGAGAACTTTAAAGAGTGTAAAGTAATAAACATGAGAAGAAGCAGTTGTTGACTGTGGCCTACCCCCTCTCTCGGTGCCTGTCAACTCCCTAGACCGTCGGGGCGACCGGATAGCCCATGCATATACATGCGATGGCCTCCTTTGAGAGCACAAGAAGTTTCGAGGCCAACGGAGCAACAGGACCCGCACTTCCTGCACAAACCGGACACATTCCCTCTCGATACCCATAGACTATCTCGAAGAACGGCCCTAGACTTGGTCTGTCATCTCGTGATGACATGCACTAACACGGAGAAGCAGTTATTCAATGTGGACTACACCCTCTCGGTGCCGAACAATGCCCTAGACCGCCAGGGCCACCGGATGGGTGCTCGATATAGAGACCGCCCGAGGGGGGGGGAGGGCACCCCTACATGCGTGTGGCCCATGCATATGCATGCACGGGTGGTGTGCTATTTGAATAAGCAACGCACGTCCTTGACGTGACACGTGCCTCACAAACCACACATACGGGCGGGAACATCGAGTACCGGCTGCTTCCGTCCCCGAGACAGAATCTTCGGTGGGTGATCCCGTGACAGAACGAGCCTAGACTTGGTTTGTCATCTCGCGATGACATGCAGTAACAGGGAGAAGCAGTTATTCACCGTGGACTACACCCTCTCGGTGCCGAATAACACCCTAGGCCGCCGGGGCCACCGGATGGGTGCTCGATATGGAGACTGCCCGAGGGGGGAGGGCACCCCTACATGCGTGTGGCCCATGCATAAGCATGCAGGGGTGGTGTGCTATTTGAATAAGCAACGACGTCCTTGACATGGCACGTGCCTCACAAACCACACACACGGGCGGGAAGGTCGAGGACCGGCTGCGTTCGTCCCCGATACAGAGTCTTCGGTGGGTTATCCCATGATAGAACGGGCCTAGACTTGGTCTGTCATCTCGCGATGACATGCACTAACATGAATAAGTAGTTATTCCCCATGGCCTACCGCCTCTAGGTGCCGAACAACGCCCTAGACCGCCGGGGCCACCGGAGGGGTGCCAGTCTCTAGAACAGGACGAGGCCCATCCGAAGAAGAAAACACAAGACGGTAATTATGATGTGCTAAGTTTGTTTGCCAAGCATGGAAGAAAACAACAAAAAAGCATAGTGCATATTGTCGAGAATGCACAAGAAGGAAAGAGATCTAGGTTAGATGGTTTACCGAGAGCGCCTCTCGGAAAAGGTGGCCATTACCGAGAGCCGAGAATCAACCCTCGGTAACCACTGCTATAATTTTTTCCCTTCTCTTTTTGTTTTTGCTTTGCACTATCTTTTTTGTATCTCATATTTCATATGCTTTTACGACCAAATTTTGGAATTCCATGACTTTTGATGAATTTTTCGATAAAATACTTTTGATGCACTCATAGATATATATATATATATGCTTTTTGGGTTAGATTTGTTCAAAGCTCAATTTTAAAGAGTGTAAAGTAAAAAACATGAGAAGAAGCAGTTGTAGACCGTGGCCTACCCCCTCTGTCGGTGCCGGTCAACTTTCTAGACCGGCACCGAGAGAGAACTTTAAAGAGTGTAAAGTAAGAAACATGAGAAGAGGCAGTTGTTAACCGTGGCCTACCCCCTCTCTCGGTGCCGACCAACTTCCTAGAACGGCACCGAGAGAGAACTTTAAGGAGTGTCAAGTAAAAAACATGAGAAGAAGCAGTTGTTGACCGTGGCCTACCCCCTCTCTCGGTGCCGGTCAACTTTCTAGATCGGCACCGAGAGAGAACTTTAAAGAGTGTAAAGTAATAAACATGAGAAGAAGCAGTTGTTGACCGTGGCTTACCCCCTCTCTCGGTGCGGTCAACTTCCTAGACTGCCGGGGCCACCGGATAGCCCATGCATATACATGCGATGGCCTCCTTTGAGAGCACAAGAAGTTTCGAGGCCAACGGAGCAATAGGACCCGCACTTCCTGCACCAACCGGACACATTCCCTCTCGATACCCATAGACTATCTTGAAGAACGGGCCTAGACTTGGTCTGTCATCTCGCGATGACATGCACTAACACGGAGAAGCAGTTAATCACCGTGGACTACACCCTCTCGGTGCCGAACAATGCCCTAGACCGCCGGGGCCACTGGCTGGGTGCTCGATATAGAGACCGCCCTAGGGGGGAGGGCACCCCTACATGCGTGTGGCCCATGCATATGCATGCACGGGTGGTGTGCTATTTGAATAAGAAACACACGTCCTTGACGTGACACGTGCCTCACAAACCACACACACGGGCGGGAACGTCGAGGACCAGCTGCGTCCGTTCCTGAGACAGAATCTTCGGTGGGTGATCCTGTGACAGAATGAGCCTAGACTTGGTCTGTCATATCGCGATGACATCCACTAACA